>NC_051861.1:28677595-28977595 GCF_015732765.1 Culex quinquefasciatus | reverse complement strand
GTTTCCCCTCGGCGTGGGCCAGGAGGTGGGACACGTCCCGATTCATGGGACCACGTGTTTGTGTGCGAGCGGGATGAAATTGGCCGTGTCCAAAGAGGATGGGTCGCGGAATATGTAACAGAATTCGTGGTGGGACGAACGTGGCCATGATGGGAAAGCAGGAGAAAAAAAACCCGGTCATAATCCATTAGTTATTGGAAAAGTTCGAATCAATGTGCGCTTGTGTGTTTATGTGTTTGCGGTTCGTCATTTTTTGCTGCACTTTTTATCGCTCTCCTTTCGCTTGATATATATATTGATATTGGTGCACAACGTGGGTAAGTGTGTGTCTTTTGGTATGTGCGAGTGATTTTTCGCAGTTTACAGGAAATGAAAAGGATTATGAATCTCTATGGCCAATCTCGCTTTATGGAATTCGAGAGCGTTGCTGCACTTTTTTCATTTCTCGTCTCAAGTCAGTTGTTGATGCTCAAGAAAGGATCCAGTTCAAAGAAGCGTGGTGAAGATTGACTTATGGGATTAAACTGTGTCTAGCTTTTGTGTGTGAAGTTACGAGAGCTCTCAAATGTATGGTTGTTGAGTGGAAAATCCTATTTCTAGAATCATGTTTTGCTTTTGTGTTTCCGTATGTTTTTACCAATCTTATTTCAACATTTGCCTAGGCTTATTTTTTTATTTTTGAAGGATTTTTCAACCTGTTATAGCTTTTTAAAATCTATTATAAATTTGGTTTTGCTATCTTATTGATTGCTTTTCCTAATGGAAACATTAAAGGGATCTTTGGATACCACTAGCCAACAAAAATGAAAACATGTGCTTGTTAATTCAATGTACATTTTTTGTATTTTTTTTATTAGGCTTAACTTTTTGGGGCTCTTCCCAGAGATCAAAGAATCCATATTGTGCCATTGGTTCACCAATACAAGTATCCTTACAATTTGGACAGCAATTTAAATAAAAATGATATGTAAATTTTAGAAAATTTGAATCATTTTCTGATCGATTAGGTGTCTGCGTTAAAGTTGAAGGTATTTACGGCTGTTTTAAATGTATACATTTTCTTTGCTCTTTAAAGGGCTAATCACTCCTGATATTTTGATGATTATGAAATCTCTTTCGATATGCAGCAAAGGTATACTACGTGAATATTTTAGCGAATATGAAAAAAACCAAAGTGATAACCCCTTCTATTGCTGTTTAGCTCGGAACAGTAAAGTTCCTTCTTCGGTACGGAATAGGTTTTCGACTAAATTTTCAATCCAATGGTCGTAAGTTTAGGAGTGATAACAAAAGTGATCTAGCTAGTCATTGAACTGAAAATAATCAAACTGTATGAATATGTACAATTTTGAAATTTATTCAGATAATAAATGTTGAGATTTCATAACAAAGTGATTGACCAGAATGTCAAAATAGAGAAAAGATGAAAACATGGCCCGAATGAGATATGAAATGATAATGAATAAAAGAAAAGTCGAACTACTAATGCAATTTTTGGTAAATGCGCTAGTAAAATTTTAACAATGGTTTTCAGGTTTTGTTGTGTTGATAATAAATTTATGATTTATTATTTTTTGTATTTTTTTTTTGATAAACTCTGGGATCGATAAAAAATAGATATTTTATTTTAAAGCAATTCAAATAAAGGAGAATGTTTAGCACATTCCATTGGTATGTTATATCTGTAATATGATGACTTAAATCCATTGCAGCTTAAATAGATAAATCTGTGTGTCTTGTGTGACATCTTATATTGGGTTCATAATTCTCAGAATTATTCTCATGAAGAAATTGGAACATAGACAAAAAAAAATCGGGATAGAACGTAATTTACTGTTTTGATAGCTTGAATTGTAGAGAAATCGTGAGAAAGTATTTATTTATATTGCATATTGGTCATACAAATGGTTTGAGGTTCATTGAAGTATACTACTCGGTATACTAACTGTTTTCAAAATTATTCAAAAGGTGAAGTGGGAGAGGATGAAGAACATAGCTGGTGAACTAATGAACATCACTGTTTCAAATGTGTTGAAGGAGATTGAGTGTTACTTTAAAAAAATACGTTAATTTTCACATGTTTAGGAAATAACTGAAGACGATTTGAATTCTAATTTGTTTTGAAAATAAATAGTTGCATTTAGGCAAGTAATAAGGCTTTCTAATCAGAAATTTACCAACACATTCAAAGTATGTTTACATGACAGCTGGACGTTTGTTTGCATCAGGTTTCCTATCTCTTTCTAGCAATTTTTTTTGTCAAGCGACTTCTAGCTGGTTTATTTGACTGACTGCTCGATATGTCAGCCAACATACTTCGCAGGGCTGTGACAGCTACAGCTCGATCATTGTTTGCATCAGGACACTGTGACGAGGAGTTCGTCATTTTTGAGTTAAATTATATTTTTTTGACTGGGCCTAGAAAGCCTTATTGTGGCAGTTGATAAGGACGTTGATTTGTTTTGGCTTGAATGTTAAATTATCAAACTTGTTTACTAAGCAGTAAATAAGCTTGGGATCGCTAGATAACTGGTTGAAACTGATGTGTATTTTGCTGTGGTTTTGTTTAGTTTAACTAAGGAAAAATTATTGAAGCAAGTGATGAAGAGAACAAATATTTGAAATTGTCAATGAGAGTGAATTCAAATCCAACAAATATTTTATTTTAAGGAAGATGGGGATGCAGGATTTTCGTCCTTCAAAATAATGTAAACAATATAAATATATTGACCGGGTAATAATAACCCGAAACAGACTATCCCTTACTGAAGCGTGTACTTGGGTTTTGACAGCGCATGAAAAGTGGCGCGTGTTTTATGTTTACGCTGTGGACAGTGAAGAGTGAACGATTGGCGCGGAAGGGTGAGAGTGATTGAATTGTGCTGGTACCTGTTGGCGGAATCCGGAGCAGGACACGACGGAAGCGGACATGAGGTCAGTGGGTGGTTGGGAGGTTAATGATCGGCAGCGATGGTGCTGCGTCCGGAACGTCGTGTCTCAAGGAGTCCCGGTTGCGACTCTACACAGCCATTCCACGTCAAACAGGATGTCTCCAATATCAAAAGTGTTCCGAATTGGCTCAAATTTCTTCTCAAGTTCTTTTACCCAAATAATTAGACTCGTATTTTTTTGTTTGGCGATTAGGGTGCTCCTCTCCAAAATAAAGTGGTCCAAAAAATGTCGTTTTTCGTTATTTTAACAAAATGCACATTTTTCAAATAATCATATTTGTAGAACGGCTGAACCAATTTTAAAGCGCCACAATTCAAAAGAAAGATTATTAGTTGGGCTTTTAGGGAATAATATGTTGAGGTTTGAAAAAGCTAGCTGAATATTTGAAAAGGTTATATGAAAATTAAATTTGCTAATTTGAAGGCCTCGGGACCAAACGACGCGCCGTGCGCAAAAACGGGAAAATAACAAAAACGGGTAAAAATCTTCTTTTGCGTATTTCAATTACGAAAATTTGGGTACTCAAACATGTTAGGTCATCGCTGAAATTTTGATATTTTGCAGCACAGTCATCCCACATATTCGGAACACCCACAAATTCGGAACACTTTTGTGATAATTTGTCAATAACATGCCAAATGCATCTTTTCTGGTGACCCTACTATTTTTAGGACCTTTATTTGGACATTATCTTGCTATTTCACTAGTAAATGTAGTGCTTTTAGAACAAAAAACTTCACGTCAAGACTATTTTATTCAGAGCAGCAAAACACTGCCTCCAAATTGCCTGTTCCATAATTGTGGAATGTTATTGTGCCTCCCACAATTGTGAAACACCTGAATTTAACGGATGTTTTCACAAAAAAAGCTATCACCATTCATAAATCATAACTAAGCTTGAATTTCATTGGTTTCAGTGTTTAAAGTCATTATTTAGTAAAAAAATATGTACTCCGGGAGAGAACCAAAGTTTGTTTACATCCGTAAGGAAAAAGTGTTCCGAATTTGTGGATTTCAATGGTCAAAGTTTTTCTTCAAAAACTTGATATAAAAGTTAAAATTTGCAGTTGTTCGATACAGCATTTGAAAGATCTCAAGAAAAGCTTTCAAATGGAGGTAAAAGCAAATTATTATGTTCAACTTTCGATTTGCTATGATTTTTTGAAGATTGGCCGATCTGTAAACTGTTCCGAATATGAGGGATGAGTGTATTAGTGTAAAAAGATGATTTTCACCCGTTTTTGTCATTTTTCTGTTTTTGCGCGCGGCACGTCGAAAACCCATTTTTTATGTTCTAAAATTCATATCTCCGAATCGTGTTAATGGATATTCGCTATTTTTAGATATGTTGTGTAAAATATTACAAGGAATCAGAATAAAATATTTTCAGATATGAGCTCTTTGGTCCCGTGACCTTCAAATCAGCAAATTAAATTTTCATATAACCTTTTCAAATATTCAGCTAGCTTTTTCGAACCCCAACATATTTTTCCTTAAACGCCCAACTAATAATCTTTCTTTTGAATTGTGGCGCTTCAAAATTGGTTCAGCCGTTTCAGAGATCGGAGAGGAGCACCCTAATCGCCAAACAAAAAAAAAAATACGGGTCTAATTATTTGGTTCAAAGAACCCCCGCATTTTATGTTTTCATACGACCTTTTCAAATATTAAGCTAGATTTTTTAAACTTATTACTATTTTTCCCAAATAGCCGAACTAATCACCTTTTTTGCGTCTGACAGCTAAAATTACCATTTTTTGGACCACCCTAACACGGCGTAGGTCACCCTTATGGCCAAACAAAAAAAAAAATACGGGTCTAATTATTTAGGCCAAGGAACCCCTAGAAAAAAATTGTGCCCGATCGGAGAACTTTTTTTCGGTTTAGGTTATTTTCAAATGGAATTGCCGCTAATAAAAAAAGTTATGAGTAAAGTTAGTGAATTTTCACGATTTCACGGACAGCGTGAAATTCGTGAAATTTATCAATTTTATCAAATCAATTCTTTGAAACAACAACATAATAAATATTTGATCCATAAAGACCATCCATAAATTTTATTGATTTTCATTTGAAGAATTTTTAGCAAAACATACATTAACATGATATTGGATGACATTTTTTGAGAAGTAAATGCTGTGAATAGTTTTTAAATCATGTTAACAAAAATCACTCAAAGTAAAAACACGGAAGATAACATTAATTATTTGATTCCGAAAATTTTAATTTCTGCAAAATTTTAGCTTTTTAAAAAAACTTTTTAAAATTGATTGAACAAGTATACTGTGATAAATTTCCTAATGATTTCACAGTTTTTTAAGTTAAATTAATTTGTTTTTAGAAATCAATGAAAAGCAAAGATTCATGCAAAAGAAATATTCAACATCAACAGTCTATTCCCTGAGAACTTAGGAGCATGCAATAAGAATATAAAATGTGAAAGGAATTAAAATTGAGAAATAGATTACTATTTAGAGTATCAATAATAGTTTATCAGTTGAGCAGTTCTGTACAAAATCGGTCTTTTTTCTTAAATTTAAATTTTTGTATTTTTTAATCCGACTGAAACTTTTTTGGTGCCTTCGGTATGCTCAAAGCAGCCATTTTGCATCATTAGTTTGTCCATATAATTTTCCATACAAATTTGGCAGCTGGCCATACAAAAATGATTTATGAAAATTAAAAAATCTGTACCTTTTGAAGGAATTTTTTGATCGATTTGGTGTCTTCGGCAAAGTTGTAGGTATGGATATGGACTACACTGGAAAAAAATGATACACGGTAAAAAATTTTTTGGTGATTTTTTATTTAGCTTTTTATCACTAAAACATGATTTGCAAAAAACACTATTTTTATTTTTTTTTATTTTTTGATATGTTTTAGAGGACATCAAATGCCAACTTTTCAGAAATTTTCAGGTTGTGCAAAAAATCTTTAACCGAGTTATGAATTTTTGAATCAATACTGTTTTTTTTTTCAAAAAATCGAAAAATTGGTCGCACAAAATTTGTTAACTTTATTTTTCGATGTAAAGTCAAATTTGCAATCAAAAAGTATTTGAGTGAAATTTTGATAAAGTGCACAGTTTCAAGTTAAATCCATTTTTAGGTGACTTTTTTGAAAATAGTCGCAGTTTTTAATTTTTTAAAATTAGTGCACATGTTTGCCAACTTTAAAAAAAAAATTGAAAAGCTGAGAAAATTCTCTATATTTAGCACTTTTGAACTTTGTTGAAACGACCCTTAGTTGCTGAGATATTGCCATGCAAAGGTTTTAAAACAGGAAAATTGATGTTTTCTAAGTCTCACCCAAACAACACACCATTTTCTAATGTCGATATCTCAGCAACTAATGGTCCCATTTAATGTTAAAATATGAAACATTCGTGAAATTTTCCGATCTTTACGAAAAAATTATTTTGAATATTTTTAAACCAAGACTAACATTTCAAAACTTCTTTGGGCATACCGAAGGCATCAAAAAAGTTTCAGTCGGATTAAAAAATACAAAAAAAATCGAATGACCGAAATCTGAGAGAACTGCTCAGTTATTTATTTAATAATATTTTAACTGGCTGTAAAAAAATGACTATTATTTTATTTTGAAGGTATGATTTTGAAAGAAATTTAAAGATATTCAAGGTTTGTTTTATTCTTGATAAAATTAATAGTATTTATCTTAAAAATCATATTTTAAAAACATTTCGGATTATTTTGACTCCTGTTTAATTGTATGCATGGTTCAAATAGAAGATAAAAAACACTTTTTTGGATTTTGAAAAAATTATTAAAGATTTCGCTACAGATTAAATTATGTTTGCCTATTGATTTCAAAATAAGTTTTTGAAAAATAATATGAAAACCATAAAAATATTTTTAAAGGGCAAAAGTTGCAGAAAAACATAATATTGATATGAAATTCAATAAATCAGTGTAAACAGTTCAATAAATGAGAAAACGCATGCCTTACATTTTGTTTTAAAATATTTAAAGAACCAGCCCATAAACCACGTGGAAACTTTTTTGAAAATTAGTTCCCGGTTCCCGTGAAATTCGTATTTTTTCAGCGTGAAAAATCACTAAGCCTAGTTATGAGTAAAATGTCTCTTTAGGACATAGTTTCACGCAAATCGAAGAGGGGTTGGGGAAATTGCCGTGTGAGTTGGCGGAGAGTTACCTCATATTTGGATTACATTTTATTCTTTTTTCAAATATGGTTAAATGAACCCGGTAGATTGTTTTTTTTTTTTAGTTTCAACCAATTCAAAATACTATTTTATGTTTGGTTGAATGAACTTGAAAACCGCAAATTGACGACGAGAAATTCCCGCAAAACAGGCCAAATAATATATATTCAAGTACAACTTTGGAATAAAGTCCTTGCTGCGGGTCCTGGGTCTAACCCCACGGCCCGCTGTGCCTCTCTTGACATGAAGCATTGATGTAAATTATGAGCAATTTATCGATTTGTGTATTTATGACCGGTTTTGTGCCAATCGTATCCGTGGATTGTATGGAGTGCGTTATTATTGGCGTTGATCGAACGCAGATGAATGGATTCTATGGAAAAGAGCACAATTTTATTTTTTTTAGACATACATTGTATTTATTATTAAGTTCAGGTTTTTTTGAAAATCTATTTGAGTCAGCTTGGAGAAAAGTATAGTTTGCTATGCACTATTTTTCTCACTGGGAATTTACATAGAATTGTTCTGACGAGTAACGCTTTTGTTCCACATTCCCAATGTAGTAGGGTGGTGCCGGCTGGCAGTGACACCTGGTTGAATTATGATTCGATATTATTGATTAATATTTATGTTCGGCCGTCTGGAGAGTTTTGGAATGTGACATATTCAACGTCGGAATAAAAGTATGCCATCCAAAGTAAAGTTAGCGCCAGCTTCCTGGAAGCTGCTGATAGTGGAAAAGAAATTCATTTCATCGCATTCGGAAAACTTTATCCGCTTGGCTTAACTTGTTTCCAAACTAAAAAGAAAATCAGTTCTTCTTCAACAGTAAATCAATCCCTTCCCGAGAAAAAAAAACTTTCCCAAGAAAACCCACCAGAGAGAAAACCACCGAACCGCCCACGCGAGATCAGATCAACTCCTCCCTAATTGAGCTGCTGCACGTCAGCTCTAGTCTACCTCGGGGCGCTCTTGCTGCGCCTGCAGGTATGCAACGGAATGAAATCGCTGTTTCCTCTTTGCATATTAATCAAACCGTGGCAGCGGCCAGGATAACTTTGCTATCGGAAGTCGTGGCAGCATCCACCACAGGCAGGGTTACAACATCGGTTTCTTCTCCATATATACGGGGGAATAGTTTCAGGAAACCCCGGGTAAAGGTAATTGATATTTGGCCCCCCCTTCTTCCACTACCCCGGAGTCAACCCATCAACCGCCAGGTATTGGAATGGAAAGTAATCAAACAACCATCGATCACCGGTGCCGGCGGTGGTGGCTTTGGCCTGTCCCTCGGGGGCTGGTCCTTGGACTTTGGGGGCCGGTGGCCAATGTTGCGCGTGCAGCACGGTTGATTGGAGTTTGAATGCGCGCGCGGTGAGTGTGTGTGGGTGCGGATTGCGGTTGAAAAGTCTTTGCTTCTTTTCCTGCACCGCAAACCACGTGGGCGGCAAGAAGTGCTTGTAACGGAAGGACGAGGTGATAGGGTTGTCAGCTGAATTGAAATAATTAAATATAATCTTTAGTTTTTTATAAATTTTGTAAAAATGCGCACAGCCCCTAGTCCATTTATCAATTGTAAAAGTACCTTAAATCAAAGTGCTATGTTTTATACATCAATTGGCTCTTTAAGACCCTGTCAAGGATTTGACCTTGAAAAATAATACTGAAAAATAACACTGAAAAAAATATTTAACGCGCGATTTTGGGACAAATTGAGTTAAGAACGCAAATTTGGGCAGCTCTCAATGGCTCAAAATTTTACCTTCACGGATCCCCAAAATTCGCTTTCAATCCAAAGATATTCAATTAAAACCGAAATAACTCTGTACAAAGAAGTTTCAACACTGTTGTGCTATAGCTCTTGACTAGGGACCTAAATAGGGAAATGAAATGTTCCGAGAGAAATTTCAAACTCCCAAAGTCATCCAAATTTAAGGTTGGAAAACTTGTGGGTTTTCTTTGGTGCTGGCACGTTTCTTGTACCGAACAAGCACAAACATAACAAAAACTACCAGATTATTATAAACAACAGTGTTACAATGCTTGTGATTGTTAAAAATCTCGTTTTTTTGGCCAAAATTATTTTAAATTGATTCCAACCTTGTTCTTGCATAGTCTTGTTGCTCGATTGGAACCCCGATTTGACAGTTCGATTGGAACCCTGAGAGTGACATTTCGCCTCTCCATATAGGCTCTCTACTCTTGACACATCCAGAAAATTGCTGTGATTGCGCCAACTGGCCAAAAGGATTTCAAGTCATAACACGTTTGACACTCATATCTGCCCAACTGATGTAAACGTTTATAATTAAAACTCGGGACTCCGCCAACCAAATACAACCAAACTTCGGGACAATGCGCAGTATAGGCAACAAAACAAAACGTGTTTGTTATTGTTTACATTGCGTGCTCTTTTTTGTTTATTTAAGGACATACATTGAAACGCGTTTTTTTCGGAACGTCTAATAGCGACATGCGACAAGATAGCACGACAAGGTTCTACAAATAGCTTAGTAAAAGTAGTTTCCTAAAATTTTCGCAAGAGTACTCATACAAGGTTATGATTGATGACATCCGAGCCGGAACTGTTGAGGTTACAATCATGGTTTTGCACGTCTCGATTTTGCACTGCCCCGTTTTTTCATCGTTCAGCGGCCCAGTGCTTAACGGAAGCTTATTGCCGTTCAAGAGCCAAACGACATGCGACACCTAGTGTTGAGTAGCAGAACAGAGCGAAGAATGTCGATTGAAATTTCCGCCCTTTGAGGTTATGTATGCGAATTCTGTTTTGTTAAATTCCAGCGTTCAAAACAACTTCTGAGCAAAAATTCGAGCTGATACTTTGTTAACTTTTGATGCTCTATCATTTTAAACAATATTATTTTTTAAAAATTATTTTTTGACGAAGAACTTTGTCCTAAGATTTCTATACGTGGTGTCAATCCAAAATTTTCGCGAAGCGAAAACGTTACGTGACGAATTCCCCTCTCGGCAAATTTCCCCTCTTTTTGGTGCACGCTGGTTGGATGAACGAACGTTTCCCAATCAGTCGATCGAGAGACGTGAGATTGATGTATCTAAAATCTCCCCCACTCCACCTCATAATTTTCGGATCGTCGACGAGCCAACAAAACTCGGCTCGGTCGGTCCCGAAAATTCATTCTATTGCTGGACGTCGACGAGAACACATCAGAAGCAGATGGCCTGGTGGCCCGGTAGCAGACGGCCTGGAGGTCCGAGAGCAGATGGCTTGGAGGCAAGGACCAGCTGAGACATGCCAGTCGCGGGAGTCGATCTTTGGAACTGGCCACCACGTGGACTGGAGTGGCCAGAGGCCCCAGGGATGTTCCGATGGGGGGACATTTTCCGGACCGTAAGAGTTGGGGCAATATGGGTATCAAACTTTATGGTTTTTGATACTGGACATGAAATTTGACATTTCGGCAGTAGTGGCCACAATCCGGAGTGGCCGGAGGCCCCGCGGATGTTCCGATGGGGGGACATTTGCCGGACCGTAAGAGTTGGGGCAATATGGGTATCAAACTTTATGGTTTTTGATACCGGACATGAAATTTGACATTTTGGCAGTAGTGGCCACAATCCGGAGTGGCCGAAGGCCCCGCGGATGTTCCGATGGAGGGACATTTGCCGGACCGTAAGAGTTGGGGCAATATGGGTATCAAACTTAATGGACTGGACTGGAAAAAACGAAACGAAACTATTGGCACTACGCCCCCCGGGGCATGGCCTTCCTCTAACGTGGGATTTCTGCTCCAGCGCCTCTGACGAGACAGGAGAAACCGGGACCGACGTTTTACTTCACCATCCGATAGAAGCTCAGTGGATAAGGCGGGAATCGAACCCGCGTCTCATAGCATCATCGGGATCGGCAGCCGAAGCCGCTACCCCTGCGCCACGAGACACACTGGACTGGACTGGACATAAAAAGTTGCATTTGGCCATTATCTGAAACTAAGCAGTTAAAATATATTGCTTATTAGGCAGGAAGTAATAAATAGATTACTGCGATGGACATTTTTTTGTGCCACTGCGAAAATCTGTTTCTGGAAATTTAAAATAACTATCTCGTAATCATTAAGAGCCCTGTAAGGGTAGTTTTTAATGTCTGCTGTTCAAATTTCCTTTACTGCCGCCGATTGCTTGCAACAGCCTTGCAAAAAAAATTCCCACATCTTGGTAACTTTCGGGTGGTGAAGGAAAGTAAATTGATTTCACTTCGATTTCTATTTCAGCTCCACTTGCAATTTCCGTCCCCTTAGTTCGATAAGACGGTTTTTATAAGGGGGAAATTTGGACCGGACATTCTAATCGAAAATTTAAACAATCATCTTGCAAAGTTCTTTGTCATACTGGTCATGTGTAACATAACCACCTGCACCTTTTTTCCAAACTTTTTTCATTGCGTTAATTTATAGAGGGCAAAAAGTTTACACTCGTACTACGCGAATTTTTTCTCAAAAGTTGTTCTAAGAGCTGTAAATTCAATTTTAAGTTTGCATTCCTATGTAACCGAACAGCGAAAATTTTAATCGTCATTCTTCGATGCTTTGCGCCATCTGTCGGATTTTTTGAGCTTTTAATCGCGAATAGGATTTTGGCTATATGGGAGACATTGGCTACAATCGTATGAAAAGTCGAAATTATAGTGTTTTGGAATCGGGATGGTGTCAGCTATCAATTGCACTTATAATTATATGAAAATTTTCACAAAAATACGTATTTTTCCTGTATTTTGAAAATGCAACGCTTCTCGAAAAAATACTCAAAATTATTGTTTTGAGCAATTCTCTGAGATTTCGATCATACGATTTTTTTTGTAATCCGGCTAAAACTTTTTTGGTGCCTTTGGTATGCCCAAAGAAGCCATTTTGCACCATAAGTTCGTTCATATAATTTTCCATACAAATTTGACAGCTTGTATGAATAGAAATGATATGTGAAAATTCAAAAATCTGTATTTTTTGAAGGAATTTTTTGATCGATATGATGTCTTCGGCAAAGTTGTAGGTATGGATACCGACTACAGAGAAAAAAAATGATACACGGTAAAACAGATTTTGGTGATTTTTAATTTCACTTTTTGTCACTAAAACTTGTTTTGCAAAAAACACCATTTTTTTATTGTCTGATATGTTTTAGAGGACATCAAATGCCAACTTTTCAGAAATTTACAGAATGGGCAAAAAATCTTTTACCGAGTTATGATTTTTTGAAACAATTCAGATTTTTTCAAAAATTCAAAATATTGGTTGCAAAAAAATTTCAACTTCATTTTTCGATGAATTTGCAATCAAAAAGTACTAAAGTGTAATTTTGATTTAGTGCTCCGTTTTCAAATTATACCCATTTTTTGGTAACTTTTTCAAAATAATCACAGTAGTTCATTTTTTTAAATTAATACCCATGTATCCCCAATTTCGAAAAAAAAATTTTTGACGAGATCAGAAAATTCTCTATATTTTGCTTTATTGAATTTTGTTGATACGACCCTTAGTTGCTGAGATATAGCCATGGAATGGTTTAAAAACTGGAAAATTGATGTTTTCTAAGTCTCACCCATAAAACCCAACTTTTCCTTACGTCGATATCTCAGCAACTAATGGTCCGATTTACAATGTTAAAATATGAAACACGGGAAATTTTTAAAAGATCGGAATCTGTTCGAAAAAAATATTTTCAAAATTTTTAAATCATGACCTACATTTAAAATTATTGGTCAAAAATTTTCTCAGCTTTAAATTTTTTTTTTCAAAATTGGGGAAACATGGGCATTTATTTTAAAAAATGAATGACTGTGATTATTTTTAAAAAGTCACCTTAAAAATGGGTATAATTTGAAAACGGAGCACTTTATCAAAATTTCACTAGAGTACTTTTTTAAATTCGATTTTACATCAAAAATGAAGTTGAATAATTTTTGCGACCAATATTTCCATTTTTTGAAAAAATTGAATTGTTTCAAAAAATCATAACTCGGTAAAGGATTTTTTGTCCATTCTGAAAATTTCTGAAAAGTTGGCATTTGATGTCCTCTAAAACATATCAGAAAATAAAAAAAAAATGAAAATAGTGTTTTTTTTTGCAAATCAAGTTTTAGTGACAAAAAGTCAAATTAAAAATCACCAAAAAAAATCAATGCGTATACTTTTTTTTAGTGTAGTCCACATTTATACTTACAACTTCGCCGAAGACATCAAATCCATCAACAAATTTCTTCAAAAGATACAGATTTTTGAATTTTCACACATCATTTTTGTATGGATAGCTGCTCATTGCAATATGGGTTGCAAATGATCAAGATTTTTCATACATTTCGAATTTAACTTTTTTTTAAAAGCTAAAAAATTACGTATTTTTGAAAAACTACTCAATATTTCATTTTTTTCAAAATAGGGGATCGAATCATCGGATTTTTTCTATACATTTCGAATGTAATAACAATATTTTTTGAAAATACTATAATATTTCACAGACCTACGTATTTTCGAAAAAATACTGAAAGTTTCAGTTTTTTTTCAATTTGGATATCAAATGATTGGGATTTTTTCAAACATTTCGAATATAGTATCATTTTTCTGACAATACTTTAAAAAAAATACGAACGTCCATATTTTCTAAAAAAAATAACACTCAAAATTTAAGTTTTTTTTGCAATATGGATATCAAACGATTGGGGTTTTTACATACATTTCTAAAGTTGTTACACATTTTTATGCTAATACTAAAACTTTTCACAAAGCTGAATATTTTAGAAAAAAATGCTCCAAATTTTAGTTTTTCACAATATTGGTATCAAAATATTTTTATAAATTTTGAAAGCTATAACATTTTTTTGAAATCATCAAAATATTCACAAAACAACGTATTTTCTTAAAAATATTCAAAATTTTAATGTTTCCAAATTTATGTGTGAAAAAATTGAAATTTTCAAACTCTCCTAGCAAAACATTCTGATCCAGGGCGGTACAGAAATTCTCTACATGAAAAGTGAAAATTTAAAATTTCTGACTAAGAATCGGGCTGTAGTGGCTTCAAATTGCAAGAGGTATTTTTTTTGTCCTCTATCTGACCACTACAAAATTTTCTTCTGGGGGTTCAACCGGTTCCGGAACAATCGGGATTGTTGACCGTATTTGTTCCGGAACAGTATTTTTGGTCGAAAAATGTCAATAAAAAGATGAAAACAATGTACTTTTTGAACAAATACTGGTGAAACTTGTTCAATAAAGACTAGTTGTTTATAAACTAATGTTTTGGTAAGTTTTACTTAAAAAAAACAAAAATTAAACCAATTTTTAACATAAACTTACTAAACAAAGTTAGCAGAAGTTCAAAGTTGTCACAAACTGGCTTGAGGTACTTGTATGGTACGGACAAATATTTGACTCTTTGATTCACTGTATAAAATGGCACTATACAAAAATCTGTACCTTTAAATGGGACTTTCAAATCGATTTGGTGTCTTCGAAAAAGTTGTAGATTAATTAAATTCTTTATTTCGCTTTTTAACTTATAGTTGGATTCCCAAAATATGCATTTTATAATTTTCGATTTTTTTTATATGTTTTATGTGACTCAAAAAGACAAACCCTTTATGTTTCTACATTCAAACTTTTGTCATTGGCTGCTCTACAACTTTGCAGAACATTGTTACACTCTAAAAAATAAACTTCGGTAGAAAAAAACACAAATTTTTGTTCTAGATGAAAAATTACCCTTCTGGATTAGGGTAGATTTGAAAAGTACATTAAATTTCCCTTAAAATGACATGTTCCAAAAACCAAACCATTTTTCGATTGATGCATTCTGAATCAAGAATTGAAAGTTTTTTTTTCTGAAATAACCAGCGACCCTATCCAAAGTGAATCCACGACCCGCCACCAACCTCACCCGGAGGAACGGTGGCCGATTCCTGCGTTCAACACGATGACGGCATCGTACGCCTCCGCCCCCCCGCCCATCGCCAGTGGTAGAAGAAAAGCTTCCGTCGTCACAACCGCCGCTGCTGCTGGCTGCAACCCAAAGTCGAGGGGCGGGAAACTATCAATTTTCCATCGCCTTCCGGCCCGTTACGTCGATGATGGTGCTGCTTTTCCTTGGCCGTGCGCGACCCGACGAGTCGGTCCTGGAGCAAGATGAACTGACTTTCCGCTGGTGGCAACAGTCTGCTGAAAGTGGCTATTCATTCGTTTCCGATTACTTTTGGCCAGGTTTTCCTCCGCCGGTGGGATGCTCGGGAATGCAAATGGAACGGGAATCAAATTTCAAAGAAACGCAACGCAATTTTCCTGATACCCTTTGGAGGAAATGAAGCTTGAAGGTGACACCGCCGGATAAAAAAAGAGTTAAATTATTTCTTTCGTTCTATCAGACACTGGAACACTGCTTGTTCGGAATTGCAACTGTCCTCGCCACGTGTTGAGGGGACAATCGAGTTCGAGTAATAATGCAGTCTGTCATCTTGTTGTAAGAGGAGATGCTTTCAGACGCACAGTAGACTGCCATGAATGAAAAGATCACGGATGTATTTATCTAGGTTCATAATCTTGGTCTATGATCATTTTAAGAATCATTCAAATTGTAAATACAAGTCTTTAATAGAACTAATACTCAAACAAAATTAACAAGAATTGCTTGTATGTTTTTCAAGAAGTGTAGCAATCAATCGATTAACACACATTATTTCCTCGGTTCTCACTCGAAACAGCCAGCGACATTAATTTCCCTCCAAATCAGCAAATCATTTATTCTAATGGATTGGCGCTGTAAAATCACACGAGCCTATCGTCGCCGGGAAGGGGGCCTTTCAGTTTTGATTGATTGACATCGTCGTCGCTGCCGCCACCCACCACAAACCGCGCTTGGAAAACTGTGAAAATTTGACGATAAAGAAGCTATAGTCGTCACTTTGTTCAACGCACTAATCACAACCGGTTGGCATTCTAATCGGCTTCCGAATTGTGGAGCCAAACGCGACTGCCAGCGGAAACAATCGCGACGGATTCCTTTGCCTATAGGATTGAAGCCACTGTGTTGGCGGATATTAATTACCTCGTGGCCACCAAGAGAAGTTTGGATTGATTAATTGATCGTTGGGAAATTTTTGGCGGAATGGTTTGTCGAGAGGACTCTGTCGAATTAGAATCGATAAAATATGATTTTTGTTTTCCAAAAGTCTACCATGGTTGATTTTTTTTTTAATTCTTCTGGCCTGTTCTGGAAAATAAGTTGATACAAGACAGTCAAGACTGTATTATCCGAAGCAGCGATGGAATGATCATCGTCAAAAAATAATCATTGGATGTTCATCAAGAGAAAAAAATCCAAAGGGAGCATGGCTCTCCTCTCTCGCGCACGAATGATCGGTAAAAAGAATCTAAAAAATCATCTTCTTGATTATTCGTCGAAAAATGACCTGTCACATTTTGTAGATGGGCAATGCACAGTGGGGCGAGGCGGCAATCTAGCGGGACAAAATTAATAGCGCTCTGGGGTTACGTCCTAGAGCTTCGGTGTCTTCAGCAAAGTTGCTCAGAAAAATCAGGGCTACATTTTGGTACTAAAATGTAGTTCCAATTTTGGCCGCATAGGTGGCGCTGAAATCTAATTTTCCAGTTACCTCCTAGCGAGTTGGTGTCTTTGACAAAGTTGTAGATCTCGCCAAATTACGTATAGTCACGGAACATGTCAAAATTCTCAAAAATAACTGCGTAAAGTTACAGTTAGTTTAAAAATAGTTATAATTAAGCTATGAATATTCAGTCAATCTAGCAGGACAAAATTAATGGCGCTCTGGGGTTACGTCCTAGAGCTTCGGTGTCTTCAGCAAAGTTGCTCAGAAAAATCAGGGCTACATTTTGGTACTAAAATGTAGTTCCAATTTTGGCCGCATAGGTGGCGCTGAAATCTAACTTTTTCCAGTGACCTCCTAGCGAGTTGGTGTCTTCGACAAAGTTGTAGATCTCGCCAAATTACGTAAAGTTACCGAACATGTCAAAATTCTCAAAAATAACTGCGTAAAGTTACAGTTAGTTTAAAAAATAGTTATAATTAAGCTATGAATATTCAGTCAATCTAGCAGGACAAAATTAATGGCGCTCTGGGGTTACGTCCTAGAGCTTCGGTGTCTTCAGCAAAGTTGCTCAGAAAAATCAGGGCTACATTTTGGTACTAAAATGTAGTTCCAATTTTGGCCGCATAGGTGGCGCTGAAATCTAACTTTTTCCAGTGACCTCCTAGCGAGTTGGTGTCTTCGACAAAGTTGTAGATCTCGCCAAATTACGTAAAGTTACCGAACATGTCAAAATTCTCAAAAATAACTGCGTAAAGTTACAGTTAGTTTAAAAAATAGTTATAATTAAGCTATGAATATTCAGTCAATCTAGCAGGACAAAATTAATGGCGCTCTGGGGTTACGTCCTAGAGCTTCGGTGTCTTCAGCAAAGTTGCTCAGAAAAATCAGGGCTACATTTTGGTACTAAAATGTAGTTCCAATTTTGGCCGCATAGGTGGCGCTGAAATCTAACTTTTTCCAGTGACCTCCTAGCGAGTTGGTGTCTTCGACAAAGTTGTAGATCTCGCCAAATTACGTAAAGTTACCGAACATGTCAAAATTCTCAAAAATAACTGCGTAAAGTTACAGTTAGTTTAAAAAATAGTTATAATTAAGCTATGAATATTCAGTCAATCTAGCAGGACAAAATTAATGGCGCTCTGGGGTTACGTCCTAGAGCTTCGGTGTCTTCAGCAAAGTTGCTCAGAAAAATCAGGGCTACATTTTGGTACTAAAATGTAGTTCCAATTTTGGCCGCATAGGTGGCGCTGAAATCTAACTTTCCAGTTACCTCCTAGCGAGTTGGTGTCTTCGACAAAGTTGTAGATCTCGCCAAATTACGTATAGTCACGGAACATGTCAAAATTCTCAAAAATAACTGCGTAAAGTTACAGTTAGTTTAAAAATAGTTATAATTAAGCTATGAATATTCAGTCAATCTAGCAGGACAAAATTAATAGCGCTCTGGGGTTACGTCATAAAGATTCGGTGTCTTCAGCAAAGTTGCTCAGAAAAATCAGGGCTACATTTTGGTACTAAAATGTAGTTCCAATTTTGGCCGCATAGGTGGCGCTGAAATCTAACTTTTTCCAGTTACCTCCTAGCGAGTTGGTGTCTTTGACAAAGTTGTAGATCTCGCCAAATTACGTATAGTCACGGAACATGTCAAAATTCTCAAAAATAACTGCGTAAAGTTACAGTTAGTTTAAAAAATAGTTATAATTAAGCTATGAATATTCAGTCAATCTAGCGGGACAAAATTAATAGCGCTCTGGGGTTACGTCCTAGAGCTTCGGTGTCTTCAGCAAAGTTGCTCAGAAAAATCAGGGCTACATTTTGGTACTAAAATGTAGTTCCAATTTTGGCCGCATAGGTGGCGCTGAAATCTAACTTTTTCCAGTGACCTCCTAGCGAGTTGGTGTCTTTGACAAAGTTGTAGATCTCGCCAAATTACGTATAGTCACGGAACATGTCAAAATTCTCAAAAATAACTGCGTAAAGTTACAGTTAGTTTAAAAAATAGTTATAATTAAGCTATGAATATTCAGTCAATCTAGCAGGACAAAATTAATAGCGCTCTGGGGTTACGTCATAAAGATTCGGTGTCTTCAGCAAAGTTGCTCAGAAAAATCAGGGCTACATTTTGGTACTAAAATGTAGTTCCAATGTTGGCCGCATAGGTGGCGCTGAAATCTAACTTTTTCCAGTTACCTCCTAGCGAGTTGGTGTCTTTGACAAAGTTGTAGATCTCGCCAAATTACGTATAGTCACGGAACATGTCAAAATTCTCAAAAATAACTGCGTAAAGTTACAGTTAGTTTAAAAAATAGTTATAATTAAGCTATGAATATTCAGTCAATCTAGCAGGACAAAATTAATGGCGCTCTGGGGTTACGTCCTAGAGCTTCGGTGTCTTCAGCAAAGTTGCTCAGAAAAATCAGGGCTACATTTTGGTACTAAAATGTAGTTCCAATTTTGGCCGCATAGGTGGCGCTGAAATCTAACTTTTTCCAATTACCTCCTAGCGAGTTGGTGTCTTCGACAAAGTTGTAGATCTCGCCAAATTACGTAAAGTTACCGAACATGTCAAAATTCTCAAAAATAACTGCGTAAAGTTACTGTTAGTTTAAAAAATTGTTATAATTAAGCTATGAATATTCAGTCAATCTAGCAGGACAAAATTAATAGCGCTCTGGGGTTACGTCCTAGAGCTTCGGTGTCTTCAGCAAAGTTGCTCAGAAAAATCAGGGCTACATTTTGGTACTAAAATGTAGTTCCAATTATGGCCGCATAGGTGGCGCTGAAATCTAACTTTTTCCAGTGACCTCCTAGCGAGTTGGTGTCTTCGACAAAATTGTAGATCTCGCCAAATTACGTAAAGTTACCGAACATGTCAAAATTCTCAAAAATAACTGCGTAAAGTTACAGTTAGTTTAAAAAATAAACAAATTAGCTTGCGGGCCAGATGTACAAAATTGAATGAAATTACGTTATTTTCATATAAAAGACTAAAAAATTATCTATCACTTGAAGTTTTTTAATTTCTGTTATTTTTTGGAAATTTTTAGTATTTAAAAATAATAGAAAAGCTGAAAATAACAGTTGTCTATCAGTTTTGTTGATTTTATTGTTTTTGGTGTTTGAAAAGGTATTTAGTTTAACGTTCTTGTGTTTTCATTGAAATTTGAGACTATTTTTAGGTGACATAAAATCTGAACAATTTATGTAGTGCAGGGTGGCCACCTCGGAAAAACCGAAAACTGGAAAAACCCGGGAATTTATTCCATCGGGAGAAAACGGGAAAAACTCGGGAATTTGACTGACAAACCGGAAAATATTTTAAGTTTAGTTAAAATTCGACAAATTCCTCTTAAATGAATTCAATGTATACTTTCTCTATTAGAATATTATACTATTTTGTGTAATAGACTCAAGCTACTAGGCTTTGGTTTTATTTTCTTCTGTTGAGTATTCCATGATATTTTTCTTCGGTGAACTTGCTTTTTTAAATAAAATAAATTGTTCAAGGTCATGCTGTAGACTTGGCGCTATGGCTATGGCAAAACAAGATGTCTGAAGGCTTAAAACAGTGAGGTAATCCAAACCTCTTTTTCCACCTAAGCTCCCATCCTCCCCGGGGTTCGAACTGACGACCTTTGGCAGTGAGTTGGTTAAGCCTGGGACATTTACTTCCTCATTCCGACAAATCTCGTCTCGTAAAATGCCATCGGGGCCAACTGGGGGGAAATGCAACCACGATTTAAAAAACCACCGGACCCGATTTAAAAAACAAATGTTTGATAAGCTGCAATATTCCGATCAATTTCGCGTGTCAATAGAAAATTTACTCAGCCGTATGATTTTGAAATCTTATTTCAATAAGTATTGAATTCCATAAGCACAATAAACAATTGACTAAATTCATCCGTTTAATTTTATTATATATTTCAATATCAACTTAAGGTTGCACAGCAGCCAAGGAAGTTGTTGCCTTCTTATTTCAAAATTGTCAAACTTACGGATTTAACCCTTCAACAATATGATTGTAAAAATTGTAAAAATCTGCTTTATTTGTTTTGTAGACAGTACTTCAGGGGATGAATAAAAATCATATCGATAGTTCCCATAATTTTTAAGATACTTAAATCCGAAAAGCGTGGTGCAAAAAGCTCTACTTGATGTGCGCCGTAAAAATAATAATATAGTCCAGACTCGATAATATTTCGGATAATCGAAACTTCGGATAATCGAGTCTGGACTGTACACAATTTTTACTGTAAAACATTTGGTGGAATTTCAAAATCTGTTTTGAGTAGTATTTTATAAGATGATTTTTGGTTCTCAGTCTAACAAATTATTAAGGACAAATTGCTATGAAACTTTGTCTTTGTGTTATTAAAACAGATTTGAGTACTTTTGTATAATTTTAAAATGTCGGAAATATTTGGTATTTAAGATATTTTTATATAGTTATTTGGGAATCTTTTAACAGATAAATGCCTATCAAATTGTGTTCAAATTCAAAACACTTGAAATATCTTTCTTGCTAAATTTGTTTTAAAACTGTAATTTAAATTTTAAATAAAATTTTCAGATATTTTAAAATTACAATATTTTCAGAGTTCTACTGCACAATAGTCATTTCAATACAAACAGTCACTTTTATGTGGATAGGTACTACATCAACATAAAAGTTGAGTTTTTGTTGGGTTTTATTTAATTCTCATCTGAAAATTTATTAAAAAAAATATTAACTCAATTTTGACTGTTTCGGTTGTGTTGTTCAGAAAATCGCAGCACAGTCAATTGATTTCTTACCATTTTGTGTTGCTCAAACTTTTTAAAACATCAAAACATGTTTATTTTTTTCTTTTTTCTATGTCCGTGCATAACTTATTTGGAATAAATGTGGCAAATCTTTTTTACCTATTTGATACATTGTAAATCCTATTTCCTGCTTTCCAGTAATAATTTATGTAATTCTCAAAACGAAAGGTATACGTTGTGTATACGTTCAAAAAGTATTTTGATACTAACGTCAGTCTATAAAAAACATAGTAATTTGATTTAAAACAATATGGAAAAATTCCTTCTGGCCTCGGGAGAAAACCGGGAAAAAACCGGGAAATTGAAAATCCAAATCTGGTGGCCACCCTGGTAGTGGCGTAATTTTATCTTTCAATCAATTGTAACGTTTTGGACGTTATTTTGCAACAATTAGACTTTGGCCGTGGTCGAGTGGAGGCAAAGAAAATTAAAAGAAATATAAAAAGTGAGATTACAAGCCAGAATTTATACATTTCAATAAAAAAATGATTATAAAATGTATTACACAAAAGTACTCTTGATTTGCAATCATTATTTTCAAAAAATATAAGATTCGGGAATAAAAAAAGCATTTTAGCGATACTGTTCATCTAAAATTTAATTAAATTAAAATTGTTTTTGAATAAACCCGAACATGCACAAAATTATTCTTAACGCAGAGCAATTCATTTTATATGGATTTCAGCTGACTACACATAAGTTTCCATTGAAAGTATGATTTTTTTTTTGAAAAAATATGCTCTACCTCTGATTTGGGGGTGGTGACAAAAGCATTGAAACATACAGTATGTAAAAAAGTATGTTTACACACCTTGGGCACTATGCACAAATTGTGATGAAACATGTAAACAATTTAAAGTTTGACAGAAACCTAGTACTGAATTTTCATAGCCTAATTATAACTATTTTTTAAACTAACTGTAACTTTACGCAGTTATTTTTGAGAATTTTGACATGTTCGGTAACTTTACGTAATTTGGCGAGATCTACAACTTTGTCGAAGACACCAACTCGCTAGGAGGTCACTGGAAAAAGTTAGATTTCAGCGCCACCTATGCGGCCAAAATTGGAACTACATTTTAGTACCAAAATGTAGCCCTGATTTTTCTGAGCATCTTTGCTGAAGACACCGAATCTTTATGACGTAACCCCAGAGCGCTATTAATTTTGTCCTGCTAGATTGACTGAATATTCATAGCTTAATTATAACTATTTTTTAAACTAACTGTAACTTTACGCAGTTATTTTTGAGAATTTTGACATGTTCCGTGACTATACGTAATTTGGCGAGATCTACAACTTTGTCGAAGACACCAACTCGCTAGGAGGTAACTGGAAAAAGTTAGATTTCAGCGGAACTACATTTTAGTACCAAAATGTAGCCCTGATTTTTCTGAGCAACTTTGCTGAAGACACCGAAGCTCTAGGACGTAACCCCAGAGCGCTATTAATTTTGTCCCGCTAGATTGCCACCTCGCCCCACTGTGCAATGTGTGTAAACAAAGTGATTTACATATTTTTGTGTGGTGCTGGATATTCAAGGATATTCACAAAAAATCATTTTCAGATTGATTTTCTTGGAAGACTTCGGGGGCGATTTTCTTTTGCGTGATTTGCCTCCTCTCGCTTTCGCGGGTGAAGAAAGTTCGCAAGCGAAATTGATTTTTTCGTGATTATTCCTGATCCGAAGGTTTCTCAGGATCATCGAATAGTCGAATCAAAGACTGTGACCGTGTTTCAGTCAAATTTGAGTGGTTTATTGTCTGTCACATTAAATACCTAATAAAGTTTCTCAATATTTCATCACGGCCATTTTGGCCACCATATTGGCTTTATCATATCGACGCACCCATCATTTCGACGTTCCGAGAAAAACGCGTTTCAATGTTTGACCTTGAATAAACAAAAACAAAAGCACGCAATGTAAACAATAACAAACATGTTTTGTTTGGTTGACCGTTCTGAGCACTGTCCCAAAGTTTGGGTTGAATTTGGTTGCCGAAGTCTCAAGTTATAATCACAAATGTTTACGAAAGTCGGGCATGTCCGTGTGTCAATCGTGAACTCCCTTTGGCCAGTTGTCGCACTTACAGCAATTTTTAGGGTGTGTCAAGATTGCAAGACAAGATTTAATCTTCTTGAATGAGCAGTTCCAGCTCAAATTAGGAATTTTTCTGGTACTTTTGTACCCGACCCTCTCCGATTTCAATTAAACTTTTTAAACATGTTATCATAGGCTTATTTAAGCCATTTTTGTGTATGTAAAGCCAATTGTACTCAAAAATGACATTTGAGAAGGGCGTAAGTTATTTAAATATACAGTATGTAAAAAAAGTATTTATACCCCTTGGGCACTATGCACATTTTGTGATGAAACATGTAAAATTTTTAAAGTTTAACAGGAACCTAGTACTACGTTTTGTTCAGAATTTCATGCCAAACATTTTGCTACAAAAAGCTCATGAAAAGATGATTTCTATAAAAAGTTATATAACAAATACTATTACGAAAATAAAAAAGGTGCAAAAAAAGTTTGTACACCTTTCGAAAAATTAACATAAATAATGTTATTTGTTGACAAATCACCATAAATCCAGTCTCCCAACTCCAAATAGGCATCCTTGACTGATTAAAAAAATAATTTGGATTGAATATAAAGTTTACTAACTACTTAGTATAAAAGTTTATATAACTCTGGAAATTCTATATAAAACTTATCTAAACTTAGTTTTGCAAACTTTTAATTCAACTAAATGTCAATATATTACCATAGAATTGCTAAATAAACATTTTGGATTGGGTATAACACCGTTTTGGGGGTATTTGTATCGAAAGAATAGATTTTTCGTTGGAATTTCGTACCAACCCGGAATTACGTCGTAGGAAAATCCGCCGGCATCCGAACCGGTACACGATTCACAAGTCAACCTATGTGGAATCGGAAAGGGCATAAAATTTCAGATCTTTTGATACCCAAACATCTTGGTTTTTATAAAACCCACGTTAAATTTTTTACATGTTTCATCACAAAATGTGCATAGTGCCCAAGGGCTGTAAATACTTTTTTGACATACTGTATTTGTATTTTGTAATTTTAAAATTACTGTATCTTGCAGCTGTTGCATCGTATCAAAAAGTGGTCAAAGACGAACTTGTAGGAAATTTGATGGGCTTTCTAAAAAAAATACACTCAAAGAAAAATACACTCCACTTTTATGAGGTTTTTCAATTTTTAAGTTTAAAATTTGAATTTGAAGGTAATGTCACGATTTTCTTTCGTTCAAAATTTTTGTGAAAATGGCCTAAAATGTGACAAAAAGACTCACGAAAAATGCAGGATGGTATGTCTCTCTAAAAAAAATACAAAAATCATTTTCTAAAACGGTTTTTTGAAAAGTGTTCGAAAAATCAAAATTTTCTAAAACCGATAGTGGGAATCGATTACTCGGACAATTTTACATAAAAGTGTCCATGTTGACCATTGCCCTATGTCCAATCCTTGTAAAGTTACAACGGTTTTAAAAATAAAAATGTTGACAAAACAGTTTTTTGTGGTTTTTAGCGATTTCTATGACAGACTTGATTTCTGAGTCTCGTAAATATTTTTACCGGAAAGCTCGTCCAATTTCCCATAAGTTTGCCTTTGACAGCGTTTCAATTGGGCTTACAGATATAAGGTTTATTGGCATTCATAAGCCTTCGATTGAACTTTTTGCCCTTTGAGGTTATGTACGCGAATTCTGTTTTGTTAAATTCCAACTTTTGAGCAAAAATTCGAGCTGATACTTTGTTAACTTTTGATGTTCTATCATTTTAATCAATATTTTTTTTTTCAAAATTATTTTTTTCAAAATCTTTTTTACTGCGTTGATTTAAAAAGAAAGCAAAAAGTTTACACTCGTACTACTTGAATTTTTTCTCAAAAGTTGTTCTAAGAGCTGTAAATTCAATTTTAAGTTTGCATTCCTATATAACCGAACAGCAAAAATTTGAATCGTCATTCTTCGATGCTTTGCGCCATCTGGAGCTTTTAATCGCGAATTGCATTGCTCATAACTTAAAATCGAATTTTTTTTCCAGTGTGGTAAAAACCTGGATAGTAAATAAGCTTACGTAAATATTCAAACGAGTCAAATTGAAAAGCTGTCTGAGGCAAACTTATGGGAAAGTGGACGAGCTTTCCGCTAAAAATATTTACGAGACTGAGAAATCAAGTCTGTCATATAGAAATCGCCAAAAACCACCAAAAAACCTTTTTTTTTCAACATTTTTATTTTTAAAACCGCTGTAACTTGACAAGGATTGAACATAGGACAGTGGTCAATACAGAGACTTTTATGTAAAATTGTCCGAGGAATCGATTCCCACTATCGGTTTTTTGAAAATTTTGACTTTTAGATCACTTAAAAAAAACCGTTTTAGTATATGATTTTTTTTATATTTTTTTGGAGAGACATACCATCCTGCATTTTCCGTGAGTCTTTTTGTAATATCTTAGGCTATTTTCACAAAAAAATTGAACAAAAAAAAACGTGACATCACCTTCAAATTCAAATTTTAAACTTAAAAATTGAAAAATCTCATTAAAGTGGAGTGTATTTTTCTTTCAGTGTATTTTTTTCAGAAAGCCCATCAAATTTCCTACAAGTTCGTCTTTGACCACTTTTTGATACGATGCAACGGCTTCGAGATACAGTAATTTTTAAATTACAAAATACAAAATTCAAAAATATTTAAATAACTTACGAACTTCTCAAATGTCATTTTTGAGTACAATTGGCTCCATATTCACAAAAATGGCTTATATAGGCCTATTATAACATGTTTTGAAAGTTTCATTGAAAACGGAGAGGGTCGGGTACAAAAGTCTCATAAAAATTGCTGATTTGAGGTGTGTGGCAAGATAGCACGACAGCGACAATATAGTTATATTAAAGCCCAACAAATTTTAGAGGTTCGATTATCCGAAGATTCGTTTATCAGAAGTGAAATTTTTCCGAGGACTTCGAATAATCGAGCTGGGATGAAATTCAAAACTCGTTCAAACAATGAACATATCGTCAACTCCAAACAAGAAAGCGAATAATCTGCTTAACCGGCAACCAATGAATGATTGACGGAGTGGAAAATCCTTCGTCACAGAGTTGTCCCGGGGCAGATTACTGGCATTGATCTGCTTTTGCAGGGAAATCCGAATAGTCAGGTTCAAAAAATAGCTTAGCAAACAGAACATGTGGATTTATTCGATTATGAGCAGTGACAACGACTTGGACGTTGGATTACTGATTGGCACATGGGAATCTAGGGGGAGATGCGTTTTAGTACCGGCGTTGTGTCCTCATGTAACGATGGTCTTGAAATGGGCACGCACATGAGAGTCGTATAATCTTTGCTGGATAGGACGATGGTAGAGTGGTACAAATGAACCATTGTTTGCAATAAATAAATAAAAGTCTGTAATATTTTGTTTTAAAATTTTTATTTATAAAATGTACTTTTTCTAACCATAATAAATCCTTTTGTTTTCAGATTTCTCTTGACAGTGTTACCAGATTGGAGTACTTTTTAAATTATCGTTAACATATTTAGAAAAATATATTTCTAGCTGTAACAAATAGAAACCCGGATTATATATAATGTTTTTCAGTTTTACAGCTCAAAAACCCACCTTCCCTTATCTTATCTACATGCCTTGACCACGACTTGCTGTCAATTTGAATTTTGCATGTCAAAGGTGCCATTGATGTTGTGTAAACAAAGAAGTTCCGCAGTGTTTGGCCTTCCTCACCTCAATGAGAAAAAGCTATAAAATCACTCGAAAAATGAACTTCTTTATTCGATCTCGTAGACCCACCTTCACTTATACCTATCGACTCAGAATAAAATTCTGAACAAATGTCCGGACTGGCTGAGCCGATTTGGACCGTTTTGGTCTCATTAGATCCGCCTTAGGGTGCCACCCTAGTTAATATTATGATGTTTAGAAAAGTACTTCAAAAGCAATGCTAAAAAACGATTTTAGCTAAACTTCGAATGATTGTAAAAAGGGTGGTTTTTGTACATGCTCTAAATTTTTAGAAAGGTATTTAAAACACCTTTCCAACGGGCCCAAAACTTTGAGATCTGACAACCCTATCACAAGTTATTACCACTTAAGTGTTATTTATACACATTCTAGAGGCTGAATCTCACATATTTTGATGAAAACGTTGTCCGGAGCAAAAAAAAAAATCGTGATTCGATTATTTAAATTGAAATTTTTCGGAGAATATACGGAGAATTTTCAGCTCTCAACAACGTTTTCATGTTTTTTTTTTTTTAAATAAATATTGTTTTGAAGATTCTGCAAATTGTGAACCACTCTTTTTTTTTAACGACCTTCGCCCAGTGACACTGCAGCTGGCCATCTGGGAAAATCCGGGCTTCGTGGGAGAGATGGGGGATTGCGTCCAACTGGCCTGGGAAACGATTTATATGTAAAGTGAAGGCCATTATTTCTGTTCTTGTTTATGGCTCTGTAAACACTGGTTAAGCACATACAGATACACTTTTGGACGGTGGGATGAACTGCCATGGTGCGGTTCGTCCCCGGAAAGAGTGGAAATCCAGTGGAAACAGAGTGTATAAATCAAGTGTTTGTGAATGTACAAGCGCGGAAGGGCCAAAATAAAATGACGATCTGCGCGGAAGCAACCGGTGATACTGGTGATGGTGTGGTGAAGAATTTACACAAAATAATAAACACAAAATTAACAGGGTGAGAAGGTAGTTTTTATCAATGTAATTTATCAATTTAAAGACTATACTTAATATGACTTGTCTTCTGGGTAAAACAATTTTTGAAACCAGGTTGAACTTAGCCTCCTCTACCCTAGTCCATCAACCACCATCGAATGGGCGATTTACGCAACAACAAGATCATAAAAATAATCCTCTTAGTGGCAGTGTGTTTGCCTAGCGTTGGCTAATACGATTCGAATAGACGTCCCTATTTTGGCATTCCCTTCCCAGGGGTCAAGCGATTTGTCCTTATCTTGAAGTAAACCCAGTTCGAGTGAAAACTCTAAACCCTAATCTCTTAACTTTGCACTTTAAACTGTACAGGTGTTGAGACAGGCGGGAATTTCTCAACCGGGCACCGGTTCCGTCAGCAGGATAAATAAAACTCTTTTATTCACCACATGCTACAAAACTGTAATTTTATTTATAAATTAATTACAGCTAACAACGTTCACAATAAACAATAAACTTACATTTACGGTGTCTTTTCGCAGCTACTTTCTTAGCTGCGCCCGTGCTCCCGCTTGCTCAGATTGTTTTCAACTTCTGATTGATCGCCAAGTGACAGCACGGGCACCAGTCAAACGAAACAAACACTAATACTGACGTAGTACGAGGGGATTGCTTCGGCCGTATTTGGGACGTGCTCCGTCGCAACACTCCCCCCCGTAAAACTTCGGGTTAGCCGAAGCCGGAGTTTTACGCCTTCGTCATCGTAGCGCGTCCCGAAGATGCTTCGCTGGTTTTGGTGCTGCCGACGACGTCTGCAACTTGAAGTGGATGAGCGCGTATCGTTCCAAAGTGATCTTTTGACCTCCGTCTCCCACCCGTGCCCGACCTCTTTAGGCTCAATTTATGGGCCACGGGTGATCACATCGTCTCAACCTCCTTTGGCAACTTTCGCCTCACCGACTCCATTTTGTTGCCGTTTCAGCCGCCATTGCATCAGCTCCCGCGAACTCCACAGCAACCCGCTCCGAATGAAGGGACGTCTCCGGGTGGGACGAAGTGCCACTTCCGCCGCGCTTTTCAAGCTCCTAGCGGTGGCCACAGGTTCCCGATCTTCGGCGTTCTCTGTCGTAAATTTTTGTAGTGTTGAGACAGGCGGGAATTTCTCAACCGGGCACCGGTTCCGTCAGCAGGATAAATAAAACTCTTTTATTCACCACATGCTACAAAACTGTAATTTTATTTATAAATTAATTACAGCTAACAACGTTCACAATAAACAATAAACTTACATTTACGGTGTCTTTTCGCAGCTACTTTCTTAGCTGCGCCCGTGCTCCCGCTTGCTCAGATTGTTTTCAACTTCTGATTGATCGCCAAGTGACAGCACGGGCACCAGTCAAACGAAACAAACACTAATACTGACGTAGTACGAGGGGATTGCTTCGGCCGTATTTGGGACGTGCTCCGTCGCAACAACAGGGCTCTTGATTTTATAAAAAAGTTACAAGCTCTTTACTCTTTACTCTTTACTCTTTACTCTTTACTCTTTACTCTTTACTCTTTACTCTTTACTCTTTACTCTTTACTCTTTACTCTTTACTCTTTACTCTTTACTCTTTACTCTTTACTCTTTACTCTTTACTCTTTACTCTTTACTCTTTACTCTTACTCTTACTCTTTACTCTTTACTCTTTACTCTTTACTCTTTACTCTTACTTTACTTTTACTCTTTACTCTTTACCTTTACCTTTACTCTTTACTTTTACCTTTACTCTTTACTCTTTACTTTTACTCTTTACTCTTTACTCTTTACTTTTACCTTTACTCTTTACTCTTTACTCTTTACTCTTTACTCTTTACTCTTTACTCTTTACTCTTTACTCTTTACTCTTTACTCTTTACTCTTTACTCTTTACTCTTTACTCTTTACTTAAGGGTCATGTTTTAAACATCTACTACTGCACATTGCATAGTTTCGGTGCCTTCTACGTTCTTGTCTTTAAATTAGATTGTTCCCTAATAACTAGGCTTTGTGATTTTTCACGCTGAAAAAATGCAAATTTCACGAGAACCTTATTTTCAAAACACCAAATTTCACGAAAATTTCACGGACCGTGAAAAATGTTGAAATAACTCTGAAAATCTTATACTCAAATGCAAGAAACTACTTTTTATGCTTCATTATTTATTATTTTTCAACAAACTAAAAAAATCTTTATTTAATTTGAAAGTGACACAAAGAATTATTTTCCTAATTTTCAAAAAAGTTTCCACGTGGTTTATGGACTGGTTCTATAAATATTAGGGTGTTTCATCCAAACAAAAAAGTTCTCAGAATCAGGCAAACCGAGGTTCCCTTAGTAGAAGATACCCATAGGGACTCTCATGCCAAATTTGGTTTGGTTGAGAATTGGCCTGTCCCCATCGGTTTAAAGTTTACATGGAAATTACAATGGGATTTTTGTGCTTTTCGTTCAATCGTTCCTACAGGTCTGGGGACAACATGGATTCACTCGGAATAAAGACAGGTGTGTAGGGGATGGTCCAATGAACACATTCCAGAAGGAATTAGGGTTGTCCATTCTGTCCCCAAGGTGCGCATTGGATCGACGTCCGGTGTCTCCAGAATCAACGATTCACCCTTCAAATGTACGCATTGTCCTTAGTATGCTATGACGGCTAGCTGAAAATTACGACGCCCCATGTCAGATGGTGAACACGGAATCAAATCAAATAGTTGATGTTATCTTCCGTATTTTTACGTTGAGTAATTTTTGTTAACATAATTTAAAAACTATTCACAACATTTACTTCTAAGAAAATGTCATCCAATTTCATGTTAATGTATGTTTTGCTAAAAATTCTTCAAATGAAAATCAATAAAATTGATGCATGGTCTTTATGGATCAAATATTTATTATGTTGTTGTTTCAAAGAATTGATTTGATAAAATTGATAAATTTCACGGGATTTCACGGAAATCTTAAAATTTTACAAATTTCACGCTGTCCTTAAAATCGTAAAAATTCACTAACCCTACTAATAACTATAGCAATGAATTGAATATCAGAACTTAGAAAAATACAGTGAAATGTCATGTTCACATTTGTTGGGTTTGCTCACTTTCGCTATTTTCAGCTTTTTTTATGGCACAAAAAATAACACAGTCTTTTAAGTGGTGGTGTTCAGCGTGCCATGCTGGAATCCCAAGTAACATTTTTTTCCAGGAGTTCTACAAGAGCTCTTCAAGATAGCTATAGCATAGCAGTTTGGACCGTGGTAGGATAAAATTATCTTCAAAACTTCTTCAGGAGTTTGGAAGAGTACTTGAAGAGAGTTTTATCCTACCGTGGTCCAAACTACTATGCTGTAGCTATCTTGAAGAGCTCTTGTAGAACTCCTGGAAAAAATGTTACTTGGGTAATAGCAATCAAAAGGTCCCGAGTACGAGACCCATTTTTTAAACGACATTGTCAAAGCTCACACATTAAGAACGGAACGGAACAGTCATTTCTAAACTCTTTTTCTTTCTGCAACAATTGTAGGCATCCCTTTCACCCCTCGGTTTGACTTTCTTTTTAATCTACATAAGTAATCAAATTGTCTAGACAGCACTGGTGAAAACATTTCGCTGGCCCGAACCGCTTCGTCGCCTCGCGTGGCAGTGAAATTTGCCGCCAAAGTTCCAAGAAGAAGTACAAAACTATACAGAGTGTAGTGAGCACAATGTGCAACTCTATAATATCCAGCCCGATCAACTCGTCGACGACAATCATGCCCGTTTTTGGGGGGGAGTGAGGTTGGGAGGCACCCCATTTGGGAGTATGTTTCTGGAGCATAAACTGGTAAATTATGAACGCCACGTGGCATGACGCGAAGACGCTGCTAGGAGATTGGTGTCTACCAAGAATCGAGACCCATAGACCATGGGCAATAGCTGTGGTGGTGGTCATAAAGTAAAGAAGGTTATGATTTATTGATTTTTACTATGGATATTCTAGTGCAAAGGTCGAGGACCAATCGTTGAGTAAGAGCTTCTTTTCGGGAATTTAAATCATTTTTTGTTTGAAGCATAAATTACACGACTTCTGGTGGGTTAAGTGAATATTGCCAAATAGCATGCAATTTAAAATCCATTTTATGTAAAATTTTAATCTGATTAATTCCAGAACATCAAATAATAATTTAACATTAGTAGAAAACAGCTAACCAAACCCAAAACCAAAACGAAACCTTCGAAATTCATTTGCAACGGCCTCTAAAACTTTCAATTAAGCAACAAATGGTAAAGATTCCTTCGCTTTCTTCGCCAAGCTGTAAGCTACAAGTCTTCCCCAACTGATATCAATTTTCCTACCTTCTTTTAGCATTCACATCGCTCGCAAATTGAGTTCGCGCACACGTAACTTTTGAGGGAAAAGCCAAACAAAAACACCCCAGCGTCTGGTCCATACTTTCTGCTGGAAAGATTTAATTACAAACCCGTTGAAAGTTTCTCAAGTCCCAAAGTCCCCCAAGTCTGAACGGAACGGACTTGCGCCCCTAATTGACTTGCATCCTTAGTGACACAGAGTGTGCGAGCGGAAGAATCTTTCAGTTGGTGGACACTTTTTTTTTCTTGTTTGAAAAATAAATAAAACCCTCGCGCCATGATGGCAAAGCGGTGTAAAAGCGTAAAAAAGAGACGACCAGATAAAAAGACTCACTAATGTTTAGAAGGTAGTTAAAAAGTTTACGGTTGAGCCTTGAACCAGGAAAAAAGAGAAAGAAGAAATCCGAACAGTAAAAAAGTTTAAATATGTGAAGTTGACGAATTTCATGTTTGAATTGAAAGAAAAAAACACATTTTGACACAAGTAGAACTCAACATTCTCCGACGCAATATCACCATGATTCTTTCAACTGTGTGCGGCGTTGAAAAACATCCGCTCAGCGAGAGGAAAAAAAAAGAAAAAGTTTTCTGACATTCAAGACTGAGAGGGAAGAAAGGCTAGAGGAGAGAATACAACTGTTTTCCATTTTTCCATTATGAAAATTAAATTTTCCTCACTATGAAGCTAGGGAAGCTTTGGCTAGTCGGGACTACTAGTTTGTGCTTTTTTATACACACTCGCTGCAGACTTCTTTTTGCTGTTGTTTGAACATAACTTTTAACTTTCTTTTCGGGTTGTTACTTCCTGAGCTTGTTAGTTGAGATCTGTTTAGGGTTAACGTGATAAAGCTTGGGAAAGGTACAGTGTTGCTAAAATAAACGAGTTTAATGCGTTTTCAGCTACATTCCAGGTTCGATTATACGAGGGAGGCCGACTGCGTGAGAGGCAATCAAGCTTGCAACTGTACTGCCGACACTGAATTTCCGCCATATTGAATTACAATGTCAAATTCCAAAATTTCAAAAGTGTCGGTGAGGTTTACGGACAGCCGTTTAGCTGAGTTCTTAAAAAATTATGCTTAAGAAACGATGGGTGAAGTACGTAACTTAGTTAAATTGTTTTGCCTTCCTCACCTCTTCAGTGAATAAATTCACTTAAACAAACTTCTTAAATAGGCTTCGTAGACCCACCTTCACTTATACAAAGCGACTCAGAATCAAATGTCTGTGTGTGTGGATGGACGTAGATTTTTTTTCTCACTCACTTTTCTCGGAACTGGCTTGACCATTTTTTCCGGATTTGTGTTTTTAGATCCGTCTACAGGTGCTATGGGTCATATTTTGATACCATTACGTTTAGTAGAGTACCTCAAAAGTTATGCTAAAAAAACGACACTACACATTTTACACTATACATTTTTAGAAAGGTATTTGAAAGACCTTTCCAACGGGTCCAAAATATTGAAGATCTAATAACCCTATCAAAAGTTATAAGCACTTAAGTGTAATTTGTGCACTTTTTGAAGACCGGATCTCATGATATTTTGATGAAAACGTTGTCCGGATCTATCATGTGACCATTCTTTGGATAGGTAATCTAAAGACCTTTTCAACGAGCACGAATTGGATTGGAGATCTTACTACCCTATCCACGGTGCTCAAAATACCGTCTTTATTTTGAAAAAATAATGCAATCCGAGATTTTGGTGTCTATCGATTCCTTACACCATAATGCACCTCTGAGCAAAAAATGGAAACATTTGCTGATGTAGTTTTCGAGATACAGCCCTTTTAAGATGTTACATCCAATTTTCAATAAGAAAACCAAAACAATCTATACATTTTCGGCATTTCAAAGAATATGCATTTCGAGATGATGATGAATTTTGCTTTATATGATTGTCAAGTATCTCTGGGCAAAGTTTTAGAAGGTTTGCTGATGTAGTTCTCGAGATACAGCCATTTTAAAATGTTATTTCCGACTTTTTCTAAGAAAATCTATAAAATCAATACAATTTCAGCACTTTAAATAATATGAACTTCGATATAATGCTGAATTTTGCTTCATATGGCTGTCAAGTATCTCTGGGCAAAGTTTCAGAAGGTTTGCTGATGTAATTCTCGAGATACAGTCATTTTAAAATGTTATTTCCGACTTTTTCTGAGAAAATCTATTTGATCGGCGTTAATAGTTAATAGCATCTTAATACGGCTGTATCTCAAAAACAACATCAGCAAACCTTTTGAAACTTGGCCTAGAAATATTTGACAGTCATATAAAGCAAAATCAATCATTATCTTGAAATGCTGAAATTGTATCGATTTTATAGATTTTCTCAGAAAAGTCGGAAATAACATTTTAAAATGGCTGTATCTCGAGAACTACATCAGCAAACCTTCTGAAACTTTGCCCAGAGATACTTGATAGTCATATAAAGCAAAATTCATCATTATCTCGAAATGCATATTCTTTGAAATGCCGAAAATGTATAGATTGTTTTGGTTTTCTTATTGAAAATCGGATGTAACATCTTAAAAGGGCTGTATCTCGAAAACTACATCAGCGAATGTTTTCATTTTTAGCTCAGAGGTGCGTTACGGTGTAAGGAATCGATAGACTCCAAAATCTCGGATTGTATATTTTTTTTCATAATAACGGTATTTTGAGCACCGTGCTATCATAAGTTGTAAGTACACAAGGTGCCCTGCAATATGAAGATCTGACTACCCAATCTAGTGGTATGAATAATCAGTCACCGAAAAATACCGCACTTTTGTGTCTACTTTGAATAGCACCCTAAAAAATGTAAGGGATTTTTGAATTTTCATATACTATTTTTGTATGGAAAGCCGCCAAATTTGTATAGACAATTATATGGACAAACTCATGATGCAAAATGGCTTCTTTGGGCTTACCAAAGGCACCAAAAAAGTATCAACCGGATTAAAAAAAAAATACTAAAATTAAAATTAAAAAAAAATACCGATTTAGTAGCGAATTGCTCAAATTATAAATTTTCATTTAAGGGGTTGCATACATGTAAGTCGGCAAAAATGTCACAGGTTGGTTAGAGCACACGCTTGAACTTTTTTGAAATCTGTTTTTAGGGCATTTAAGAGCGAGTCCACGAGCAAAGCATACCCATCTCGCATCGACCTCACCAATCTGCCTGAAATTTTCAGGGGTTGTTTGTACATATAAAACTAGTATCTGGCCAAAATATGAGCACTCTTGGTCAACGGGAAGTGGGGCAAATCGGGACACAAAGTTTGAAGGTTCAAAAACGTCAAAAATCGTAAAAATGCTGTAACTTGGGCAAAATTCAATTTAATTTCAAAATTCAAAGGGCTTACAAAATGCAACAAAATGCAGGGAGAAACATCCCAATTGGTTGAATCTAAAAGGAGTTATTGGCATTTTAGTGAAAAAATAACACAATTTTCAAACTCATATAAAAAAGTGTTCCATCCAGATATCAACTTGGTTTGACCTGCAGCTTGTAGGGGACATCTGGGACTACCATCTGAGACTGAGAATGCTTTGGGTAAAGCAGTTTAACATATTAAATAGACACTTTTACTTTTAGTGAATTTTTTGGTTGTAAATTTTTGCTCGGAGGACCCCTAAGATCCCATTTTCATATGATAATTTTATCTTATTCGTATTCCTGAGACAATTTCACAATAAAAACATGCATAAAAATGTTCATTTTCATCCATTTTAACCCTTTGAAAAATGAAAGTTAAAAAAAATCTTCGATTCACATTTTTTTACCCAAAGGGGGTATGCCCTGTTCGTGGACTCGCTCTTAAATATACATTTTCAGCAATCAATAAAAAAATTGAACACATTTGGTTGTAGATTTGCCAAAGTATAACTATTTGAAGTTAGCAGTTTCAAAAAACGGGTGCCACGATATTTCAACACTGCTTTGACCGAATCGGCTCAAAATTTTGGTTAAGACTCATTAAACCGGTCCCGTGTGCATGACAAAGGCCGATTTAAAAAAAATATTTCAAAAAAAGATAAAAATATTTTTGTGTTTTTCATATAAAATTTAGTTCGTTTTTAATTTTTGTATTTTTTTTTTATTTCAAAATCGGGCTTGGTCATGCACGCGAAATATGTCTTGAGAGTCTTCACCCCAAATTTCAGCCGATTTGGTCTATCCCATCTCGAGATATCGTGGCACCCGGAAATCAACTCGGTGTTCGCTCACAAACGCTCACAAAGTTTGACAGTCCGCTTTGCGCATGGCAAAAGTTTAAACTTAAATTGTCTTCTACTCACTTAAATCATGACATATCTCCATGAAACATTCAGGAGTGATTGGAATTCATCTTTGTGAAGGATTTAATAAATATTCGAAATTTTGAAATATTGAGATTTTCTGCATGTATGTAACCCCTTAACTGATATGTTGACTTTAAAATGATATTTTGAGTACACAGTAAATTTGCATCAAATCATTCCTGCAAACATGATTTTACGCGTGAGCACCAAGTCAAATCTAAGTTTACAACAACCGTGTTTACGTGGAATTTTAAATTTGCAGTTTTCGAATTCCTTACAAAACAAATTCATCCAATGTAAAAGTTTGACTCGATGTATTAAAGCAAGGCCTTTGAAGTCCAGTAGGTATGATTTTCATGATGATCAAAAGCTTGTGAAAATCTATCAAAATCTGAAATAACTCATGTTCTCGTGAAACACTCAGAGCGATATTTTTCTTAAAAGACAACTTGACATTTCGTAAACTTTAAACGTTTGACAAAATATTGAAAGAAAAAAAAATTCAGCAGCTCACGGTTTGTGAGGAATGTTTTAAAATGTGCAAATTCTGGAGAAATTCAATAAAATTATGTTCAGAGATAGACTCTTCAGTTCAAGACTCCCAAAACAGCATACGACCAGACCTTTTTTTGAATTTTACTTTTTTTAGTGGAAAATTGCAGCATCATGCAGAAAATCATTCAAATCATAAATTTTGAATTCGATTTATCTATGATTTTTTGAAAAAATATTAAAAAAGAAAACTGTAAATTTAAAATTATTTTAAATTGGATTTTATGAAAAATACAATACAGTGAATATCCTCTCTCTACCTCAAAAGCAGTTAATCACAAACTAAATACCGCCAGTCGCGCGGCCCTCTGATATCGTAATAAAGCGTGGCGTCGCGACGCGAGCTGGTTCACACCCCAAACTGTGCAAACACTAAATTATAAGAACGAGAAAACCCACAAACACCCCCCTCCAGATCGTACCACTTTAGCTAGTTCTAGAAAAGTGTTGGTTCCAAAGTGGTGGCGGGGGGGAAGCCCCTCTAAATGCCGTTGTTTATTGTTGTTCTCACTCAAAAATTAATTTCCAAGTATTGCTAATTTATGCAGTCGCTTGTTCTTTTCGGGCGAAGGCAAAACTAAAAAAAAACAACAACAAGAAAAACTGAAACGAAGAAGCTGAAGAAAAGTCGACGTCGTCGGGGAGCATTCGTTTCATTTTTGGGGTGTCAGTTTCGGCTCTCCCCACTCTGCTGGTGGAGCCAGCTCTTTTACCACTGACTGTCGAAAATGAAAGACGAAAAAAAAAGAAAATGCACACACAAGTATTGTCGGTAAATTTTAATTCAATTTTGCCATGCTAAGTTTTGGTGGAGAGGAAAATAACTACTTCTTGCAACCCCCAACTAAATGAGTACCCCAGAAAACAGTAGTCAAATATGAGCGAAGAGTTAGTGAGGGTGGTTTAGGGGTAGGGCTCGAAAGAGTTGTGGGCAGAAATTTATCTACTAGAGCATAATTTTTGCAAGAAATTATAAGAACCACCGGACTGACGCTGCTAGGGGAGATTGTCCATTGGAAGGCACTTCAAAGAATATAATTTAAAATTTTGAAGTTGATATTTGGCAATATATGTGTCATTATAAAAACCAACCCGCAATGCCTTTCGAGGTGTATCCTAGGGTTCTACCTCTCCTACTAACATTGAGTCCAAAACCTCCCTATAAACATCTATACCACTAACGTGACGTAGGGGTCCTTGCGCACTTTAGATAGGTGTTTACTAACGATCCTCCCAATCCCTGAGGATAGCTTGGACCCGGCCAGGACCCCCTTATGCCCTGGGTTGTATTACACACTCATCAAAAGATGAAGACATGGTATCTCCCGTGTTGGATTATTGTTCCGGATGAGGGTCTAACACAACCAGACCAAACAGTGGGATAAGCGTTGTGGAGCCTTCCGGTGGTGGTGCGTCCTCCAAATGCTAATGCTAATGCTAATGCTAATATATGTGTCATTGCCTTTTGTGACATTAAAATAATGAGGGATAAATAAAGATTTATTCCGAATTTTTATCAATATTATCGATATTATTTATATTACAAAAAAAAAATGTTTTTTTTACCCATATTGGGTACACCATTCAAAAAGCTGGATCTCGGAAATGTGTTGATAAACTTCTCCTATTTTTTTATTTTGTAAAGGGACCATCCATAAATAACGTGGACATTTTTTTGGGAATCTGTTACCCCCCCCCCCCCCCCTTCGTGGACAAATGTCCATACCAAAAAAAATCTTTTTTGTATGGATCGTGGACAATCGCAATACCCCTCCCCTAAAGTGTCCACGTGGTTTATGGATGGTCCCAAAGTTTTCCGGGGTATTCAATGCAAATATTTGCAAACATTGGACAGACATGATCAAACAAGAATTTTATGGTTTTATTCAACCGTTTCAATTGTTAAGCGGTATACCGATCAAGAAAAAAATCAAATGGGCAGCAGCGGTAGCGCAAGCAAGTCAGAGAGGGTGAAAAAAGCCCCAAGAAGTCACTCCCTCTCCTTTGTTCTGCTGTTCATGAAGCTGTTTCTTGACCCCTTTCCTTCCGATCTGCATACTAGCCTTAAGGCAAAATGTTTCGGTCCTCAAACTGGTTTTCCTTAAAAGCCCATTGAATTACCTTTCATTTGTGTCAAAGCGATCGAATATCGGTTGAAATGACAGGGGAGTTATGTTTTTGTATGCCCTTAGAATTTTTTTAAAATTTTATTGTTGTTGGAACCACCCTAATGAACCAATTATAGGCCATTTTGAAATTTGAATTTCAATTGTCATATGAAGTTGTCGTAATTTAACATGAAGGACTTAAAATTGCCTTTATTCTCAACTGGCTGGATCTTAAGGCAATCAATGGGGAATCCATAATTCATGTAGTTTTGTTTATATCATTATTTGGTATTATTTAGCATCGATGTAAAAAAACTCTTAAGTTTAATACAATCAAAAAGTTTAATTTCAACATGAAATTTTCAAGGCCATATTATTCATGGGGTTTAACTTTTCAAAATGCGTTATGTTACCATGAAGCAATACCAACACAAGGGGCTATTCCTGAATTGTTTATGTCTCTTGAGAATTACCATTCCATTTGAGCAATTCTATTAAAATTTAGATTTAATTTTTCTTTTTTTTTTGCTGATTTTCAAATCACTTTTTGACACTTATAATTGATTTCCAAATTACAATTTTTATGTTGTGATATGATAACTTGAGAATGAGCAAATAATCATTTATCATATAATATATTTAACAATAAAAAAACATTTTTTTAAGCATTTTGCATACTTTTTGTTTCGAATTTTGGTTGAGCGTTTTAGCGATATTTGAAGTTTAAGTTTTTCTGAAATTTTCTGTATTATTGAAAATACTCGTAGTTGCAAGTGAGCAACTCTCTACGAAATCGGCTGATTTCGACCATTTTTATTTTTTGTTTTTTTTTTATTTGACTTAAACTTTGTGGGGGCCTTCCCTATGACCAAATAAGGCTGCTGTCCATACAAAAATGGTATGTAAATAGGGTAATTCTCTACCAACTCACATGAAATCGGGAAAAGTTACCCCGACCCCTCTTCGATTTGCGTAAAACTTTGTCCTAAGGGATAACTTTTGTCCCTGATCACGAATCCGAGGTCCGTTTTTTGATATCTCGTGACGGAGGGGCGGTACGACCCCTTCCATTTTTGAACATGCGAAAAAAGAGGTGTTTTTCAATAATTTGCAGCCTGAAACGGTGATGAGATAGAAATTTGGAGTCAAAGGGACTTTTATGTAAAATTAGACGCCCGATTTGATGGCGTACTCAGAATTCCGAAAAAACGTATTTTTCATCGAAAAAAACACTAAAAAGGTTTTAAAAATTCTCCTATTTTCCGTTACTCGACTGTAAAAAAAATTGGAACATGTCATTTTAAGGGAAATTTAATGTACTTTTCGAATCTACATTGACCCAGAAGGGTCATTTTCTCATTTAGAACAAAAATTTTCATTTTAAAATTTCGTGTTTTTTCTAACTTTGTAGGGTTATTTTTTAGAGTATAACAATGTTCTACAAAATTGTAGAACAGACAATTACAAAAATTTTGATATATAGACATAAGGGGTTTGCTGATAAACATCACGAATTATCGCAATTTAACGAAAAAAAGTTTTGAAAAAGTTACTTTTTGCGTTTCTTTTTGTTTCGTCGTCCGTGTCTGTCGCGGGTGACCATGAACGGCCATGATCGATGACGACCAACTTTTTCAAAACTTTTTTTCGTAAAATCGCGATAACTCGTGATGTTTATAAGCAAACCCCTTATGTCTATGTATCAAAATTTTTGTAATTGTCTCTACAACTTTGTAGAACATTGATACACTCTAAAAAATAACCCTGCAAAATTAGAAAAAAACACGAAATCATAAAATGAAAAATTTTGTTCTCAATGAAAAAATGACCCTTCTGGGTCAATATAGATTCGAAAAGAACATTAACTTTCCCATAAAATGACATGTTCCAAAAAAATTTACAGTCGAGTAACGGAAAATGGGAGAATTTTTAAAACGTTTTTAGTGTTTTTTTCGATGAAAAATACGTTTTTTCGGAATTCTGAGTACGCCATCAAATTGGGCGTCTAATTTTAAATAAAAGTCCTTTTGAAACCAAATTTCTATCTCATCACCGTTTCAGGCTGCAAATTATTGAAAAACACCTCTTTTTGCACATGTTCAAAAATGGAAGGGGTCGTACCGCCCCTCCGTCACGAGATATCAAAAAACGGACCTCGGATTCGTGATCAGGGACAAAAGTTACCCCTAAGGACAATGTGTCACGCAAATCGAAGAGGGGTCGGGGCAACTGCTGTGTGAGTTGGCCGAGAACTACCCAATATTCAAACAGCATACAGCAAACATACAAACTTTTGAGTGAATTTTCTGTTCAATTTGGTGTCTTTGGCAAAGTTGTAGGTATTTATTGTTGAGGACTTTTGAGAAAAAAAAAACACGGAAAAAATTATAGATTTTTTAATCAACTTTTTTTTCACTGAAACTCAATTTCCCAAAATACGTATTTTTTGATTTTCGAGATTTTCGATATGTTTTAGAGGACAAAAATCCGCAACTTTTGAGCCATAGAGAAACATGGTCAAAAAATCTACCGCCGAGTTATGAATTTTTGAAAAAAACAGTGATTTTTGGAAAAAATCGAAGTTTTATGCAAAAACAAGTTTGACATTATTTTTTAATGCAAAATTGAATTTGAAATCGAAAAGTACTACACAGATTTTTTGATAAAGGGTTCCGTTTTCAAGATATAGCCACCGTAAGTTTGATTTTAGCGAAATATTTGCAGTTTTTCAATTTTTAAAAATAGTGACCATAAGTGACCATTTATATACACACTTTTTTGAAAAGTTCAGAAAATCGCTACAAAATTGTCTAAGAGACATTGAAGGTTGGACTTCGGGTTGCTGAGATAGAGCCGCTTTAAGAAAATAAACACGAAAATTGAAGTTTTCTTAATCTCACCAAAATAACCCACCATTTTCTAATGACGATATCTCAGCAACTAATGATCCGATTTTCAATGTTAATACATGAAACAATCGTGAAATTTTCCGATCTTTTCGAAAAAAATATTTTGCAAAATTTTAAATCAGGACTAACATTTTAAAAGGGCTAAACATTGAATATTAAACCACTTTGAAATGCTAGTCTTGATTTAAAAATTTTCAAAACATTTTTTTCGAAAAGATCGAAAAAATTTACGAATGTTTCATGTATTAACAAACTAGTAACAAACAATTACCTTCCCTCCCCTACAGCCGAAAACTCAGCCCCGATGGCAGAGAAGCGATGTTTCGCGACCAGAAGAGCAAATTATGGCAAAGACAGCCACTTTGCCTACACGACACGCTGTAGGCTTTTGCTGCGTACTCTAGAAGCAGGCAAACGACCGAAAAGAATAGTCAAGAACTATGTAAATATTACGTATTTATTTATGCATGAGCAGAGCAGGCTGAGCGCGAGCAGAGATAATAAATTAGTATTTGGTTTCAAGCCGTTTTCTCAGTAATGTTTTGTTGTTTTTTTTTTAAATTTGATGATAAATTTAATGTGAATAAAAATTGATATTTTGAAGAACTTCTAAAAGTAATTTTAGAGTTTTCATACCGTTATCTCTACTCAGTAGCTATATTTCCCAGGAATGCAAACCAATCCGAAATGAAATGCCAATGCAATTGGATATCTTTTCTCGTTTGGTTAGAAAACTCAACGTGGAATAAAAAAAATCCCGCAGCACCGTTTAGTGCTGAAATGCACCAACGAAATGGTTTCTGCAGTTCCCACCGTAAACTGAACGTGCAAAAGTGAGGCTCTTGTATCAACATTCGTAGTTTCTAAAAGGTTGAACAAAAAAAAAAAGGTAGAAAAAGAGCATGGAAAAAATACCCGAATTTCAATGCTTTAGGAGCAGGGATTATCCATTGATTAGTCAAAAATCTTGATTTTCGGTGCCTTTCGAGCTACGATGCTAAGCGGAAGGCTTGAACAATCATTCGTACCTGTCGCCGTGCCTTGCGAGCTCTAACGATATAAACATCAAAATCAAGGTAATTTTAACCAACAACAAAATCCACCAGTGTGCCTTCCGAGCAGTGTTGCTGAGGGAAAGGGCCTTTTTATTCGTTGTTTTAAATTAAAAAAATATATGCGTTTTCCTTTGATCCATCAAGGGTTAACGCCAAATGGAAACAAACGAGCCCGAGGTATTGAAATAAAAGCTGTTTCGAGGCGAAAAACATTGATAAGCTGGCAAACATTTGGCAGCCGCCAGCAGCGGCAATTTCTCTGCCTGCCGGTTCCAGTTGTGGTGGCACGGCAAAATATGGAAAACCACCAAGTGAAGGCGGGAAATTGGCGGATGGGTCGTGCGGTTTCTCCGTCCACCTCCTCCCCGAGAGGGACTCGCTGACTTGGTTTTGGCCTGGAGGGAGGTGTTCCCGAAAGATAAGAACATGACCGCGCGCGCATTCGCCATTTTTCGCGGTTGATGTTCTCGCGTTTGTGGTGGAATTGGTGGTTTGAAGAGACGAGGGAGGTGGGGAAAGTGTTTGAGGAGTTTTGCGAAAAAGGCAATTCCATCTTTCAACACGTTCGATATGGTTGCCGAGAAAGGGCTGGCGGGGGAAAAAATGCCGCGAAAACAGCATCAGGAAAAGAGAGCAAATGTTGTTCCAGCTAATTAATTTTCATAATTTTGGAACTTTTTGCTGCTGAGAAGTGGAAAAATAAACTGCAACAAATTGCCATTTGGTTGCATGTAGATACTGTGGTGGGAGTGAAAAATGACAAGGAAAATGTGAATATTTGCAAGTTTATTTACTGATAGTGGACATTGTGAAAAAGGAATGCTTCAATGTTTACTTCTAGTATTACTGTAGGTGGTGTATTGTCTGGAAAAGTTCATTATTTTTTACAATTTAACTATGAACAAATGAACAAATGAACAAATGAACAAATGAACAAATGAAAAAATGAACAAATGAACAAATGAACAAATGAACAAATGAACAAATGAACAAATGAACAAATGAACAAATGAACAAATGAACAAATGAACAAATGAACAAATGAACAAATGAACAAATGAACAAATGAACAAATGAACAAATGAACAAATGAACAAATGAACAAATGAACAAATGAACAAATGAACAAATGAACAAATAAACAAATAAACAAATGAACAAATGAACAAATAAACAAATGAACAAATGAACAAATGAACAAATGAACAAATGAACAAATGAACAAATGAACAAATGAACAAATGAACAAATGAACAAATGAACAAATAAACAAATGAACAAATGAACAAATGAACAAATGAACAAATGAACAAATGAACAAATGAACAAATGAACAAATGAACAAATGAACAAATGAACAAATGAACAAATGAACAAATGAACAAATGAACAAATGAACAAATGAACAAATGAACAAATGAACAAATGAACAAATGAACAAATGAACAATTGAACAAATGAACAAATGAACAAATGAACAAATGAACAAATGAACAAATGAACAAATGAACAAATGAACAAATGAACAAATGAACAAATGAACAAATGAACAAATGAACAAATGAACAAATGAACAAATGAACAAATGAACAAATGAACAAATGAACAAATGAACAAATGAACAAATGAACAAATGAACAAATGAACAAATGAACAAATGAACAAATGAACAAATGAACAAATGAACAAATGAACAAATGAACAAATGAACAAATGAACAAATGAACAAATGAACAAATGAACAAATGAACAAATGAACAAATGAACAAATGAACAAATGAACAAATGAACAAATGAACAAATGAACAAATGAACAAATGAACAAATGAACAAATGAACAAATGAACAAATGAACAAATAAACAAATGAACAAATGAACAAATGAACAAATGAACAAATGAACAAATGAACAAATGAACAAATGAACAAATGAACAAATGAACAAATGAACAAATGAACAAATGAACAAATGAACAAATGAACAAATGAACAAATGAACAAATGAACAAAAGAACAAATGAACAAAAGAACAAAAGAACAAAAGAACAAATGAACAAATGAACAAACGAACAAATGAACAAATGAACAAATGAACAAATTAACAAATGAACAAATGAACAAATGAACAAATGAACAAATGAACAAATGAACAAATGAACAAATGAACAAATGAACAAATGAACAAATGAACAAATGAACAAATGTACAAATGAACAAATGAACAAATGAACAAATGAACAAATGAACAAATGAACAAATGAACAAATGAACAAATGAACAAATGAACAAATGAACAAATGAACAAATGAACAAATGAACAAATGAACAAATGAACAAATGAACAAATGAACAAATGAACAAATGAACAAATGATCAAATGAACAAATGAACAAATGAACAAATGAACAAATGAACAAATGAACAAATGAACAAATGAACAAATGAACAAATGAACAAATGAACAAATGAACAAATGAACAAATGAACAAATGAACAAATGAACAAATGAACAAATGAACAAATGAACAAATGAACAAAAGAACAAAAGAACAAATGAACAAATGAACAAATGAACAAATGAACAAACGAACAAATGAACAAATGAACAAATGAACAAATGAACAAATGAACAAATGAACAAATGAACAAATGAACAAATGAACAAATCCATTTTTTCGTGAAAATGCGTTTTAACCATCTAGAAATTTTTATTCTAAGCTAGCTATCAATTGAATCCCACCACGATGCGTTCTATTGCCTTAGCAACATTCATAAATACCACTTATGGCACTAAATAATCAGCTTTAATCCTGAAAAGGGGCAAATCATCGCCATAAAAGCAAATTGTTCGACTTTCGAAATCCGACATCCGCGAAATGTATTCAATTTGGCTAGGGTTTCTTCCGTTACTACAGCTGAAAGAACAACTTTTTTTTTCTTTGGTAAATGTTCGAGAGCAGCACCAAGCCGAGGCATGGAGACGCCGGGTGTTTTACGATTATCTGGGCTTCATTTTGCATAAAAGGGAAATAAAAGAAACAAGTTTTCCGCCCAACCCCGTTGGGCTCTGAGGAAAAAAAGCGCGGTGGGGTAAAAATCAGAAAACTAATTCAATGAGGCTTATGAAGAGTTTCGACCACCCAGCAGAGCAAGATAGGCAAATGAGAAAATGGCTTCCGAGAAGAAGGGATACATGATGGGGTAGAAAAAAAGAAATCACAGCAAAAGGAGAAGAAATAGCTCGAGGGCGGATAAACTAATGTAATGATCTGCTAAGAAAATTTGCATTTTTTCTCATCTCATGTTATTGCAGAAAAGGCTGGGCCCTGAAACCATGTGTGTAAACTGTATAATGTGTGGGAAACTATGGTATGATGTTTTTTCTAAGCTATTGATTGAGAAAAAATGTCGAAATAATAAAATCACATTTCATTTAAAAACTAATTATTAAAATAGTAGTTTATGCAACAAGTTGCAAAAAGATGATTTTTCCAGCACGAGTCGTACATTTATCCAACGAGGTTCACCGAGTTGGATAAAAACGAAGAGTGCTGATAAATCAAGTTTTGCAACGAGTTTCATACAACATTTTTTGCACACACACTGAGTGAAATTTTAAGTAAAATTTTCATGTATTTTGTCAATAAATCGTTTAAATCAAAAAAATGTTGAAAAGTGTTACTTTTCGAAACAAGTGCTGAAAAGTTCAACTTTTCAGCATCCATTTGAGTGCTGAAAAGTAGAACTTTTCAGCATTTATTTTGAAAAGTGTTGCTATTTGATTCTGTTATTTTTGGTACAAAAAAGTAGGCTATTTTGTCGTTCAAGAATGACAGGAAAAGTAAGTAGTTTCACGACGGAATTGCAAAAAAACATACACTTAACTTTTTTGAAAAAAAACAAAAAAAATTATAGGCAAAGCCAAAGAGTATTCATGTAAATTTGAAACATCCAAAATTCCTCGAAATCCTCTTATCATTTTACACGCTGGACGAAAAAGCCGAAACAGATTGGCATCATCATTAAGCTTCCCTACATTCCGAGAGAGGGAGAATGGAAAACCCTGGAGCTTATTTACCGAGCAAAAATCCTTCCAAAATACCATTATTTTTATATGCACCAACACACCATTAACTTTGGAGCCCAGAATGTTCGGGAGAAGAAAAAACACGAAAACTCCGGAAAACGATAATAAAAAGCAAACGATTCATAACGTTCCCCAAAACAGTACTGCCTCCCCTCTTCCTAAAGCTGGAGTGTACCCTGTACAGTAGAACCCTGGTGGAGTGACAAATTTGAATCCTTGATTTAAAATTTCCCAAGGTTATTTCTTGTATATTCCTATTTCCCTGAATTTTCCAAAACCGGGAATTCCCAAAAATTGGGATTTTTTTTCAACTTTGTGCCAGTTTTTTTGTGGAACTGAAAAAAATAGGTCAGGTTCAAATTTAAAAAAACCTTTTTAAAAAAGCGGAACAGATCAATACTCAGTGATCGACAGAAATATTGTACCATTTAGTTTTTTTTTAATTTTAATTTAATCAACATTTATTTAGACAATTGTTCAATTTATTGTGTACAGATCCGCAAAAGCCTTTCAATATTTTCTATGTTATTCAGAATACTATTCAAAGCTTGCGTTTTTATGTTTGTTATGTTAATGTTTTTCAATTCAAACTAAATTTATTTTTTTCCATTTTTTATAGGTACCGGCACCTCGGGCGAATCAGAAGAAATGCACCATATTTTAATGTGTTTTGTTATTCTTGATTAATTGAAATTGGATAAGATCAACAAAATTAGAGTAAGGCGTCATTCATAAAGTACGTCACGCTCTAGGGGGGGAGGGGGGTCCGTGAAAGTGTGACGTCACGCTAGACTATTTGTTGAATACTGAAAATTCAGTCTTAAAATATATTTAAAAAAAATTTGATAAACTTTACTTATAAATTAAGCACGATACAAGGCTATAAAAAACAGAGTTTTTAATATTGATCCTTGCACTGTAACTTGGATTTGGCCCGCACTTTTCTCTCGCACTTTTTACAACATAATTTCCAGAAACTAGGCAACCATCAGTTGTTTATTTAGATTTCCAGTTTCCAGCATACTGGACATTCGCACTTTAAAATTGCGATTGATAGGTGAGCAACATCGGCTCGCTTTGATCATTTTTTGAGATAATTAAAATTTCCCAAGCCAGTTTGACAAGTCGCAATAGTGCGATCGATAGCAATAATTTAGTGCGAAGTCCAAGTTGGTGAGAATTGCGCAATAAGGCCGTTGCAAATATTTTTCAAAGTTTATGTCGCCTCTCCCTCAAAATGTGTCGGAAAAATCAAGGGACAAAACAAATTTTTTTCATAAAAATTATAAATTTCAACGAAAATAGAAGTTAAATCAACTTAACTTAAAACAATCGAAAATGCATTTTTCTGCACTGATAATCATATTTAGCATGTTTGGGATGGATTAAAAGTATTTTGTTTTTTTTTTTTTATGAAATTCCAATGCACATCATTGCAAAAACTTTTTTTTTCGCGAAAAATAAAATTTTCGTCAATACTTAGATATTTTGGAAACTAATGATTGCAAAACAATTGGACAGGTGTATAATGCATTTTAATAGTAGTTTATGCAACAAGTTGCAAAAAGAGGATATTTTCAGCACGAGTCGTACATTTATCCAATGAGGTTCAACGAGTTGGATAAATACGAAGAGTGCTGAAAAAATCAAGTTTTGCAACGAGTTCCATACAACATTTTTTGCAATTCCAAAAAATCACAGTGAAAGTGAAAGTGAAATTTTATGTCAAATTTTCATGTATTTTGTCAATAAATCGTTTAAATCAAAAAAAGTTGAAAAGTGTTACTTTTCGAAACAAGTGCTGAAAAGTTCAACTTTTCAGCACCCATTTGAGTGCTCAATGCCGATTTTAGCGTGACACACTTTATGGATGACGCCTAGCCGATTTTCTAATTAAATGTAGGGGAGATGGGGGTAAGACGGCCACCCTAAGGGAGAAGGCTAATAAAATTTACACAACAGATTATTTTGATCTCAAATTACGTACATATTGTTCTACTACTGTGGGTCTCGTGGCGCAGGGGTAGCGGCTTCGGCTGCCGATCCCGATGATGCTATGAGACGCGGGTTCGATTCCCGCCTTATCCACTGAGCTTCTATCGGATGGTGAAGTAAAACGTCGGTCCCGGTTTCTCCTGTCTCGTCAGAGGCGCTGGAGCAGAAATCCCACGTGCCAATAGTTTCGTTTTTTTGTTCTACTACTAGTCCATTATAGAAATGACATAAATTAGTTGGTCTAAAAACCAATTTTCAATACTTTTCAGCAATTTTTAAAAAATAATTGAAATCGTATATATATGAAACACGCGGGGTAAGACGACCACCCATGTGGGGTAAGACGGCCAATGCTATAAATTAACTTAATAACTTTGCTAAATCCACCCAAACACCTACATGGTTGGTTCAACAGACTTCTCTGAACATTATAACTATTTTGGTTGAAAAAAATCAGGTTTCAAATGTGAAGAAAAATGCTGTTTAAAAAATTTCATGTTTTGGTTCTGTGAATTAGTTGGTTTGGTATTTCGTACATGGTTTCAAATATTTTGTAAACACAAATTACCAGCTAATGCCCAATTTTGGTCTGAAAAAGAATATTTTATGTTTTTAAATATTTTACATACTATGCTTGTTATATTTCGAACAAAAACGTTCTGGAATTATGTGAAATTGCTGTGACTGATAGAAAATCAATACGAACGACAATGACTTTTCAAAATAGTATGAAAGTTACCCGTTTCAATAATTTTGCAAGATTCAAAGTTGGTTTTAAAAAAGATTTTTAGCAAATTCAAATTTTCAATAATCTTGTTTGAAGGTTGTTTTGGAGTCAGCGTTGAGCTTACGTTCATAAAATGTGGAAAACAGAATTTTTCAAAATACATACTACATTTTATTTGGTTACAGTATTCTTAAAGGCATAAAAGCTATTGTGTCCTTCGAAAAAAAATTAGCGTATTCAAAAAATCGTAATTTCATTCTTTATTAGTTTAGGGCAATCGATGCACGTGAAGATGAACAACCTCAAACATTTTAAAGTAAAATTCACTGTCAAACTAACGAGCATTTACTGTACTGGGAGTTACACTCCGACAGTAAACATTGCCCAAAGTTAATGTTCTTTTTTTGCCATGCGTCCCTGATGCCCTGTGTCAACATCATAGCTGGCGCAAAAATGCGTGCAAAATCTCCGTTATCGATAATCAATTTGATGGATCAAACCATTACTAACATCGCGGGTCGGTTCTGCCGTCACAGAGTTGCACCAGATGGTCCTTTGATGAGGTTTGTAAATTGTATTTCTTATCATTATTCGAATGCATTTTTGTGGAGATTAAAACTAAATCGATATCTGTGTTGCACTATGATTTGAAGTCACAAAAGTGATATTCATTGCACGTATAGATAACAGGTTCCGGCCCACGTTCCTCCTCAGTTGACGAACAGCACCTTATCTTTCGGCCGCAGGAACGCATAGTAGAACAGCAAACACAGCAGGCTTAGCACGCCGCTGGCGACGGTCAGATAGTGCAGAAAGTCGAACCACCACGAATCGAAGGAGCCCAGGTTGTACCACAGCACACTCATGGCGATGTTTTCGATGAATACTAGGGTGACGTAGCCAACGTACCAGGTGCGCACGTGGATGAACTTGATTTTAAACTCCAGGAGGGAGAACAGATAGATGTAGGCTAGGAAGAGGTAGAAGTAGTACCGTTCTAGCTTCTCGTGGAACCGAACTTCGTAGATGATGCAGGCGATCATCAGGAAGTAGTGGTTGACGCAGAGCATCCAGAAGTAGAGCGGAAAGAAAACGTAGAACACGGACAGGGCGATCATACGCATCAGCAGGAACATGACCCAGCCGGTGAAGGAGACTGCTTTACCGATGAGGTCGTCCTCTTCAAGCCCGGTGATCATTTGTCTTCGGGACGGTAGCGAGAGAGCGTCTCCGTCGGTTTGGTCGACGTTCTCGTCGGCCTGCTTACGTTCGTGCTCGAACATTCCTTCCGGAAGTCGCGGCACGTGGCTTTTGATGAAGCACTCGACGTCAAAGACGAAGATGTCGCGCAGAACGGATGCTCGCTTGAGCACGTTGGCGGCTGGAGTTGGAGGGCTGGGGTTCGCGGAGGTTTATCGAGCTCTACCGGATTCTCGTACTCTTCGTCACTGCTGTCAGCTGGTATGGTGGACAGCTTAAGGTCATCCGTTTGGCGCACGTACTGCCGGATCTCGTCAATGTGTTCGACCAGATCTCGCTTGAAGCTGACCGTAGGAGACTGCGAGTCCACCGTGTCAGCAGCTTCCAGCTTGTCGTCGTCGGTGTAGTTAGCGTACGGATCGGTGAGCTGTTTGGAAGATTTTCGATCAAAGTTACTCGGGTCCACGTTGATGATCTTGCTGCCGGGTGAGGACGGTCCTTCACCGTACTTGGAATAGAAGTTCCTCATGATGTTGGGGACCGTGGGATCTCCTTCGAGCGGGTTCCGCCTAGCGCTCGCAAGCAAGCTTTCCGCTGTACTGGTTGATCTGAGGAACTCCCGCTTTCGGGCAGCTACCTGTTGATCCGAACTCCACGGGTAGCACTTCCCGACAATCTTTTGGCTCTCAAACCGTTGATACGAAGTTATGATTGATGCCATCGTAAGGAAGGAGAACACCACGCTCACAATTTGAGCCGTCACTGTGTCATAGTTTCGGAACGTATTATCCCGTAAGAGTATGTACAGCTGAAGGGACATCTGCGGAGCAGCATGCAGGAACGCCTGCAAGAAGTGGTACAACTCGTACGGGGATGTCTCTCGGATTTTACCAACCGCTTGTACCCGTCCGTACGATCCCTTCTCCTGGAAGAGCGCCTCAATACTCCAGAATATCCGTCGGTTGAACCTACAAGAGTACCATCCATAAACTACTCAGCTTAAAACGAACCTCCAACCAACCAAACTCACCGATAGAACGCCGCCACCGGGAACAGCGTCAACACGAGCAAGTGCTTTGTCACGAATTGCGCCGTACGTTCGTCACACCCAAGCGTCTCGGGCCACTGGCTAGGCGAGGACAGAACCGCAGCGAAGCAGGACACCGCCGGAAGCCACATGAACGCCAGCGTAAACCAGGCCCAGCTCGGGTTCCCATTGCGGAAGTGTTCCACAACCACGATCACGTCGGCCGTCATCAGTACACAGTACACGAGCAGTTCAAACACCACCGGAACTAGGAAACTCAGCACGATCTGGGTGCGGGTCTTGACCTGGTAGCCCAGGACGCACCGCGGAACTCCGTCGAGGACGTCCATTATAGAAGTGGGATGATGCGGAACATTCCCTCTGCTCGACTGGGTGACAATCGTTGAACTGCAAATGATTCACGAAAGGTTGGACTTGGAATACCTGTATGAGAGTGAGAGATAAGGCAGCGGAAGTTTATCAGTTTCGCGTTTGGTATGGTGTCGGCTGTACGAGGTTGTTTTGGTTTAGATAAGAAAGGGTTGTGGGTAACTCACCTGAGATTTACCTCACAAAAGTGAGTGTGAGGTGAGATTTGAAATGTTTCTCCGGTCTTGTTTACCGGGGTCACAGAATTGTTGAAATATTTAGTAAAACACATTACCTTTATTTTGACGTATTCAAAATATCAAAAAAGCAAAATAGCAAAATAGCAAAATAGCAAAATAGCAAAATAGCAAAATATCAAAATAGCAAAATAGCAAAATAGCAAAATAGCAAAATAGCAAAAATGCAAAATAACAAAATAGCAAAGTAGCAATATAGCAAAATAGCAAAATAGCAAAATAGCAAAATAACAAAATGGCAAAATATCAAAATAGCAAAATGGCAAAATAGCAAAATAGCAAAAAAGCAAAATATCAAAAAAGCAAAATAGCAAAATAGCAAAATAGCAAAATAGCAAAATAGCAAAATGGCAAAATAGAAAAATATCAAAATAGCAAAATGGCAAAGTGCAAAATGGCAAAATGGCAAAATGGCAAAATATCAAAATAGCAAAATGGCAAAATAGCAAAATAGCAAAATAGCAAAAAAGCAAAATATCAAAATAGCAAAATGGCAAAATAGCAAAATAGCAAAATAGCAAAAAAGCAAAATATCAAAAAAGCAAAATAGCTAAATAGCAAAATAGCAAAATAGCAAAATAGCAAAATAGCAAAATAGCAAAATAGCAAAATAGCGAAATAACAAAATAGCAAAATAACAAAATAGCAAAATAGCAAAATAGCAAAATAGCAAAATAGCAAAATAGCAAAATAGCAAAATAGCAAAATAGCAAAATAGCAAAATAGCAAAATAGCAAAATAGCAAAATAGCAAAATAGCAAAATAACAAAATAGCAAAGTAGCAAAATAGCAAAATAGCAAAATAGCAAAATGGCAAAATATCAAAATAGCAAAATAGCAAAATAGCAAAAAAGCAAAATATCAAAAAAGCAAAATAGCAAAATAGCAAAAAAGCAAAAAAGCAAAAAAGCAAAAAAGCAAAGTAGCAAAATAGCAAAATAGCAAAATAGCAAAATAGCAAAATAGCAAAATAACAAAATAGCAAAATAGCAAAATAGCAAAATGGCAAAATAGCAAAATGGCAAAATATCAAAAAAGCAAAATAGCAAAATAGCAAAAAAGCAAAATATCAAAAAAGCAAAAAAGCAAAAAAGCAAAAAAGCAAAAAATCAAAAAAGCAAAAAAGCAAAAAAGCAAAAAAGCAAAAAAGCAAAAAAGCAAAATAGCAAAATGGCAAAATAGCAAAATAGCAAAATAGCAAAATAGCAAAATAGCAAAAAAGCAAAATAGCAAAATAGCGAAATAACAAAATAGCAAAATAGCAAAATAGCAAAATAGCAAAATAGCAAAATAGCAAAATAGCAAAATAGCAAAATAGCAAAATAGCAAAATAGCAAAATAGCAAAATAGCAAAATAGCAAAATAGCAAAATAGCAAAATAGCAAAATAACAAAATAGCAAAGTAGCAAAATAGCAAAATAGCAAAATGGCAAAATATCAAAATAGCAAAAAAGCAAAAAAGCAAAAAAGCAAAAAAGCAAAAAAGCAAAAAAGCAAAAAAGCAAAAAGCAAAAAGCAAAAGCAAAGTAGCAAAGTAGCAAAATAGCAAAAAGCAAAAAGCAAAAAGCAAAAGCAAAAAGCAAAAAGCAAAGCAAACAAAAGCAAAAGCAAAAGCAAAAGCAAAAAGCAAAAAGCAAAATCAAAAGCAAAAGCAAAAGCAAAGCAAAAAGCAAAAAGCAAAAAGCAAAAAGCAAAAAATCAAAAAAGCAAAAAAGCAAAAAAGCAAAAAAGCAAAAAAGCAAAGTAGCAAAGTAGCAAAATAGCAAAATAGCAAAATAGCAAAATAGCAAAATAGCAAAATAGCAAAATAGCAAAATAGCAAAATAACAAAATAGCAAAATAGCAAAATAGCAAAATAGCAAAATAGCAAAATAGCAAAATGGCAAAATATCAAAAAAGCAAAATAGCAAAATAGCAAAAAAGCAAAATATCAAAAAAGCAAAAAAGCAAAAAAGCAAAAAAGCAAAAAAGCAAAAAAGCAAAAAAGCAAAAAAGCAAAAAAGCAAAAAAGCAAAAAAGCAAAAAAGCAAAAAAGCAAAGTAGCAAAGTAGCAAAGTAGCAAAATAGCAAAATAGCAAAATAGCAAAATAGCAAAATAACAAAATAGCAAAATAGCAAAATAGCAAAATAGCAAAATGGCAAAATATCAAAAAAGCAAAATAGCAAAATAGCAAAAAAGCAAAATATCAAAAAAGCAAAAAAGCAAAAAAGCAAAAAAGCAAAAAATCAAAAAAGCAAAAAAGCAAAAAAGCAAAAAAGCAAAAAAGCAAAAAAGCAAAAAAGCAAAAAAGCAAAATAGCAAAATGGCAAAATAGCAAAATAGCAAAATAGCAAAATAGCAAAAAAGCAAAATAGCAAAATAGCAAAATAGCGAAATAGCGAAATAACACAATAGCAAAATAGCAAAATAGCAAAATAGCAAAATAGCAAAATAGCAAAATAGCAAAATAGCAAAATAGCAAAATAGCAAAATAGCAAAATAGCAAAATAGCAAAATAGCAAAATAGCAAAATAACAAAATAGCAAAGTAGCAAAATAGCGAAATAGCAAAATGGCAAAATAGCAAAAAAGCAAAAAAGCAAAAAAGCAAAAAAGCAAAATAGCAAAATACTGGAATTAGGAATACTGTTACTATCAACTATATACGCGCTGGGTCCTTGTCCATTTGACAAGGGTTCGGAAGTTCTAAATAACGTTTGAATCCGATTGATGCAAACGTTCTTCAGGGCGGGGCTTGTCGACTCAAGCTGAGGGACCTCGCGCTCGGCTAGCCAGCGTAGAAATGGGTCACCGAAGCTCGGCAGAGCTAACACCATCCAAATGCCTATGCGAGTTATTTGCATGTATAGAATGTAGATCCAAAAATACATGGAAACAACTCAATTTGTAAGAAGCGACCGCGTGGTCCCGTTTGGTTGGTTGCACACACACACACAGAATAAAATCAGCAATTCAAACCTAATTTTAGCCCATTAATGGACATACTTTTTATGATTGTAGTTATTTAACACTCAACAACAACAATCCTCTGCAGCTTATGAGATTGACACCTACCTTTTAACGTTATACCCCCTTCAAAAAGCACCTCGTTTGACCATAAAGATATCCCGTGTCAGCGTCCTTCTGTCCCCAGCTTTCCAGCTCCCTAAATGGAACATAACTTCTCCCAAGTGAACAAATTTACTTCTTATGCTGTGTCAAAAGCTCGTTTTCGTTTTTTACTCCGAATCTCGCAAGAATCTTGAGTGCGGTTGCTTCAAGTCGTGGTTCAATATCTCCTTCAAGTCTAATGGGAGAAAATTGTACCCCCCCTTCCTCCTCCTACTTCACCCACTCTTTCATCTTCAAATTTGACTTGATTCTTGCAGAAGATGCAACGCTTCGCTGAGTATGAGAAGTTACACACATTCACTTGTGGAGGGTGTGAGTGTATTTGTGGGCAAACGTGTGCATAAAGTCTGGAAGAGTGTGCTGCATGTGATATTCATCTTAAGGAGCATCACTCCCACACTGATTGATCACACCTCCTCTTCCCTTCCCACACGTGTCCTTGGTCTTGGTGGTGTATTTTTTTATGTGAAGGTTGTCCTTTATTTTCTACTTTAGTTCATTTTGAGACGGACGATAACGAGAACAATTTGTGAAAGTTGGTACGGGAGAGGACAGAAAAAAAAATCCTCTATAAAAGTCTCAATGTTTGTGGCGGGACTGCTGGAAAACATACTCAGCTGGCAACACTGTATGGTCAGCGGTTTGCACAAGTATGTAATTTAATTAGAGTTGACAGAATAAGTTCGATCAATTTGATCCCTGAACATGGGTAAATAACAAGGGAAATGCGTAACAATACGTTTCTCTGGTATCAATACCAACTTTTGGTATTCCTGGACCCTTTAAAATTTGTCTAAAGGATTATGCAAGAGTAAAATTTGGTATCATACTAATTTAAGGTATTGTTTTGATATTGCAAAATTGTAAATTCCTCTGGAACCACGGACATTTTTCAACCAATTTTGGTAAGGTAATTAATTTTGCGCTAAAATGTTGTCTCAAAGCGAATGCTTCCATTGCAAACCGAACATTTTAAACTTGATTTTAATAAGTTTTGATATACCACAAAAAAAAAAGAAATTGAAATTGTGGAAAAAAATTTAAGTTAGGATATCGTTAACCAGGGTGACCTTGATAGCCGGGGTGACTATGACAGGTTTTCCGCAAAATGAAGATTGCAATTAAAATACGCACGGAATGGTTTAGAATCATACCGACCGTGGTAGAGAACTGTTCAAAGTACCTCAAGAAGAATTTTTAATAAAATTTTGAAAAGTTCAAAAAGGTAGTTAACTAAGGTTAAGAAAATGTTGATGAAAGTTAACTTCTCAAAGTGTCATGATTTTCTTAATGAACATGATTTTGAATCGGAAAACGGAATGCACTGTCAGATTCTTTGAACAATTTTCCGCTAGGAGAAGGGTAAATAAGTTTGTAAAATGCAGATAGTGCCTTTAGAAAATTTAATCGAGAATAATAATAAATAATATTTGTTTTTGAAACAAAATTTCAAAAAATCTCCAAATTTATAGGTAATTTCAGTTGAAAAAATTTCATGTAAAATGGGAACACTTGTGATTCGTGCTTCGAGTTCAGTATAAAATGCAATTTAATTAAAAAAATATATAAAAAACTAACTTAATCCACCTATGCGTTGATGCCTTCCTCACTTTTTACCAACAATGGGTAATATGAGTGGTTTGGACACATATTTCAGCTATTTTTTTGAATCCAGAAAAAACGTACACACATATAACTTAAGTAATCATAGCTCGAGACAAGTTTGCCAGATCTTCAATGTTTTGGACTCGTTGGAAAGGTTTTTTGATTACCTAACCAACGATGGGTCGGATGATGGATCCGGACATAATTTACATACATTTAAGTGAGATCCGGCTTCCAAAAAGTGCATCAATGTCACTTAAGTGGCCATATCTCGAGACAGGGTTGCCAGATCTTCAATGTTTTGGACTCGTTGGAAAGGTCTCTCGATTACCTAACCAACGATGGGTCGGATGATGGATCCGGACTTCGTTTACATACATTTAAGTGAGATTCGGCTTCAAAAAAGTACATAAATATCACTTAAGTGGTCGTAACTCGAGACAGGGTTGCCAGATCTACTACTACTTATCGAAACTTCAAATAATTCAATAGCGATGTATGGAACCCTAAACCAAGTCAAATGCAACCGGTTTGATCAAAATCGGTCCAGCCAGTGCTGAGAAAACTTGGCAAGAATTTTTAACACATACATACATACACACACACACATACACACACACACACACACACACACACACACACACACACACACACACACAGACATTTGTTCAGTTTTCGATTCTGAGTCGATAGGTATACATGAATATAGGTCTACGAGCTGTATTTCAAAAGTTCATTTTTCGAGCAGGATTATAGCCTTACCTCAGTGAGGAAGGCAAAAAGACTAGTTTTAACAAATTTTCGGCAAAATTCTAACTTTTTAACAATGTTACCTTAAAATTTATTTGTATTTTAATATAAAGCTTCGAAACTTAGTTAACTAAATATAAACATTGATTTTTTATCTTAAAACTATCAGGGTTGCCAGAGCTTCAATGTTTTGAACTCGTTGGAAATGTTACCCATCAACGATTCATAACATGATGATATTTGAAACGATTACCAGTCACTCATCCAACATCCAGATAAATACAAAAACACATTTCTATACATAATATTTGAACTACATATCGAAACTTCATAAAAATCCAGAGAGAGAGAGAGAGAGAGAGAGAGAGAGAGAGAGAGAGAGAGAGAGAGCTCTTTGCTTTGCGAGACATTTGTTCAGTTTTCGATTCTGAGTCGATAGGTATACATAAAGGTGGGTCTACGAGCTTAATTATCTTGAGAAAAACCTTATCTGTTGGAAAATATTTCAAAATCAAATTGAAATCCTATCAAAGCCACCCTGGTTTACGGAACCACATTTTGGTATTGCAGTGTTTTATCAAATTCCTTTATATATGGAATATTGTGATATAATTCCCGTTGCAATTAAAAAGATCATGAAAATACCAAATTTTGGTTTTACTTTTGCAAATTACAGCATTCAAAATGTGACCTTGGTAATAGATGGTAAAATACCATGAAATCATACCAGAATCATCATATCACAGGAATACCAAAATCAGATGTTCCAAGGACGTGGGAATACCTACAAATGAAACCATGTCAATAACAAGTTTTGGTATTCCAGCAATGTTCCAATATCCAGAAGACTTTAACGTGGTTTTGAAATGGTTTTATTTTGTGATATTATTTTTCCCTTGGAATAACATGGCTTGGTATTGTTGAGCCCATCCACATACAAGACTTTGATATGATTTTGTGGTATTTTACCATCTATTTCTGGGCAACCTGGGCACATTTTGGTCTCTGTTATTTGCCCAAGTATTACCAAAATTTGCTGTTCCTGAGTTACGCGGATAAACATTGAAAACAGTATGATTTTGTGTATTAATATGAGGTTGTTTCTAAATATTCAGAAAAACATTAATTTCATCATACCCAATTGGGTACTAAAGCCCTACGTCAATTTTTATGTACAGCGGTAAAAAAACACGATTAACAACCATTTTTAATCATTTTTTTTTCATTTTAACACAAAAAAATACTGAAAAGACAAAATTTTTTCGATGGATCAACTATGGTCCCTTTGGAACGAGCTGTCAAGTAGGACCAGTAGGACCTTTTCTGTCAAGAAGGGCCGTGAAGTTAATTTTTAAAAATTGGAATAAAAATCAATTTTAAATCGTTCAAGCGGTCATTGTACTCAGAAAAATAAGCTTTATCGTTGTGAACAATAATATCACAAATTTAAGCTTAGTTTTAGGACCCAATTCACTTAAAAAATCTAAAAAGCTCTCACTTTAAACCTTCAAAAGCCATCACAGATTACTTCAAAAAAGTGGATTGAAAATAAAAACGCACTTCCTCGCTTAAATGGGGCAAGGGTTGCCAGCTGAACGCAATTTATCAAACGGGGGAAGGCCGCGAAGATAAATTCGAAAACAGTTGTTTCAACCCGTCATGGTTCGATGTGGCACTACGTACATATACGTACTCGTGCAAAAAACTGCAAAATCTCGGGCTCTAAATTCATTTTTGTTTTGCGGAAAGCCTTCAGAGCTGGGGTTTCCCACATGGAGATGGAGCTGTTGTGTTAACTTTTTGTGCGTTTCATTGGTTGTTACTGTGATTTTTTTTACTCTGAGATTTGAACAGTTGGAAGGGTGGTCTTAATTTTAATCAAATTTCGTAGTACATGATTGGCGAGATTTATCATTTTAATCACACTCATACAGTTTTTTTTTAATTTTAAACATGGATCTAAAATGACATAGCTGCAACGTAAACTCCGTGTTCGATCGAAAAGGTTTAATGCTGTGAACTTTCATGAATTAAGAAATCTTTTGAAGCACCACCCTATCCTTCAAATCAAAGCAAAATCCGACAACAAAAAAAAAAACAACACTCTCCTTCACACTTCCAGGCACACACAAATTTCCCCCGTAAAAAGTCGGTCGAACGCTCGCGCCCATGACATCTGTGTGGGATGTGAAAATTGCATCGGGAAAAGGTTCCCCATATCCAGGAAGCGATCCGTGTTACAGCAGTAATGGACGGACTGCCGGTGAAGGCGCAGCCAGTGTCCAGTCCATTCCTCCCCCAAACAACTGGCCACACGCGCGCACGCCATATCGCGCGGTATTGATCTAACTTGGCGTTTGTTGACTTGGGTGTGGCCAGGGCCTGAGCAGCACTGTTTGGTTGGTACTTTTATGGATTTTTGGGTAGATTTTTTTTTGTTGTCGTTTCGATTCCTCTTGATTCCTCTTGCGCAGACTTTGGTCCGGGGAGTTGGGTCCAGCCAGCCAGCGGCCAAATTTACGATGATAGGGAATCGTAAAAAAGTGGCTTTGAATGTGATTTGCCGATGTCGATAGCGGGACTGGGACACATTGGCAGGGCCGGAACCAGCTGGACTGGACTGGTGGTGGTTGTTGGGTTTGGAGATTTCTGTTTTTTTCCGTTTCGATTCGATGTTTGTTGCGCTTTCAGATTGCACTAGGGTCTCAGGGTAGAAGTTTGACGTGAAAATTGAGAATATTCTTCAAAAAGATTTTTAATTTTATAACATACCACAAATACAGGATCAAATCTTCACCTCAAATTTGAACCAATTTTGACACCTCAGTGATGAGATACCGTTAGAAAATTTAAATTAAAATAATATTTGAGCTTTAAGAGTTGAATTCTTTGATGTTTGACATTAAGTTATAACTTGATTCGGGAGGCAAAGATATAATACAAGAGAATTAGTACACAAATCAAAAATGTCAATTTGCTCGTACTTATGTCAAACGCGTTCTGACCTGAAATCCCTTTTGCCCTTTGTCACACTTACAGCAATTTTAAAGGCTGTGTCAAGATAGCACGACAAGATTGAAATTTCTTTCATATAAAGAGTGACAATAGTGCAGGGGAGCAACTCTCTACGAAATCGGCCGATTTCGACCATTTTTATTTTCTGTATTTTTTGATTTGGCTCAAACTTTGTGGGGGCCTTCCCTATGACCAAAGAAGCTATTTTGTGTCATTGGTTCACACATACAAGTCTCCATACAATTTTGGCTGCTGTCCATACAAAAATGGTACGTAAATATTCAAACAACTGTAACTTTTGAGTGAATTTTTTGATCAATTTGGTGTCTTCGGCAAAGTTGTAGGTATTGTTGAGGACTATTGAGAAAAAATAGGTACACGGAAAAATGCAGTATTTTATGATTTTCGAAAAAAATTTATGTGTTTTAGGAGATCAAAACCCGCCACTTTTGAGCTATTGAGAAACATGGTCAAAAAATCTGCCGCTGAGTTATGATTTTTTGAAAAAAATAGTGAGTTTTGATAAAAAACGAAAAGTTGTGCAAAAACACATTTGACGTAATTTTTATGTAATTTGAAATCGAAAAGTAATTTGAAATTGTCAAAGAGACATTGAAGATTGGATCTCTAGTTGCTGAGATACAGCGGCTCAAAGAAAAAGAAACAGGAAAATTTAAGTTTTTTAAGCCTCACCCAAACAACCCACCATTTTCTTATGTCGATATCTCAGTAACTAATGGTCCAATTTTCAATGTTAAAACATGAAACATTCGTGAAATTTTCCGATCTTTGCGAAATCAATATTTCGGTTTTTTTTTTTAACATTATCAAAGGGCCAAACATTCAATATCACGCCCTTTTGAAATATTAGTCTTGATTCTTAAAATTTTCATGTTTCTTTTTCCTTAAACCGCTGTATCTCAGCAACCAGAGGTCCAATCTTCAATGTCTCTTAGACAATTTTTTCACTCAAGGTCACTATTTAAAAAAAACTAACTTAATCCACCTATGTGGTTGGAGCCTTCCTCACAACAATGGCTGTACACAAGTTTCATCTATTTTTTAGATCCGGCTTCAAAAAAGTACATCGATATCACTTAAGTGGCCATATCTCGATACAGGGTTGCCAGATCTTCAATGTTCTGGACTCTTTGGAAAGGTCTTTTGATAAGTTAACCAACAATGGGTCGGATGGTGGATCCGGACATAGTTTACATACAGTTAAGTGAGATCCAAATATATGTGAAAACACATTTTTATACATAACTTTTGAACTACTCATCGAAACTTCAATCTGTATAAAACTCGATCTATGGGACACTAATCCAGTTCGAATGCAACAAGTTCGGGTCAAATCGGTTCAGTCAGTGCCGAGAAACATGAGCTAGTTTGTTGGTCACATACATACATACACACACACACACATACACACACACATACACACACACATACACACAGACATTTGTTCAGTTTTCGATTCTGAGTCGATATGTATACATGAAGGTGGGTCTACGACGTTTTTATACGAAGTTCATTTTTAAAGCAGGATTATAGCCTTACCTCAGTGAGGAATAAGGCAAAACTGCAAATATTTCGCTAAAATCAAACCTTCGGTGATTATATCTTAAAAACGGAGCCCTTTATGAAAAAATCTGCAAAGTCTTTTCGATTGCAAATTAAATTTTACATAAAAAATTGCGGTAAAATTTTTGTTTTGGTATTATATTTCGATTTTTTAAAAAATCACTATTTTTTCAAAAATTTATAATTCGGCGGCAGAGTTTTTAACCATACACCCAAAATTCATAGTCGAGATAATCGTTCTCTCAAAATTTATTGAGGGCTCAGTGCCAAAATCGATAGAATATTGGTACCAACTCACACCATCATAACAAATGAGTTCATTCATTAGTTGAATCAATAAATCTCCAACAAGTGTCATACATCGACTTCTGACTTCTCCTTGGTAACCAAGCTGTGGTGGCCGAGGCAGCTAATGAGGATTGATTTGTCGAAGGTCTTTGGTTCGATTCCCGTTGTCGACACTTTTGGTTTTTTGTTTGACGGATGAACTTTTTTTGCAAATGAACCTCGAGAGAATAGTTCTATCGCCCATCTCGAGCTGTGTTCTCTGCGTCCGTGAATGGTACCACTATTCTCTCGACTCGAGACCATCATTCTCTCGGACTAGCGCTGCCAGTTTTGGGTGTACTTCTCTTTAGCCCAAAAGTTGCGGGTTTTTGTCCCCTAAAACATATAAAAAATAATTGAAAAAAAAAACATATGTTGGGAAAGTGAGGTTTTGCGAAAAAAAAGTTGTTTAAAAATGTTTTAGTAATCCACCTTTATTGTCTTAAAAAAGGAAGAGAAACTTTACTCTGGATTGTTCAAATCATTAGGAAAAAAAATTAAGAAAATATTTCAAACGTAGTTGGTTGATTTGATGATACTGGAAATTCTCTAAAATGTTTTAAATATAAGATTTACTAGAATTCATTTAATCATTTTTTTTTTAATTCTAAATACAGTTGGTAGTTGGTCACTTTTTCGTTTGACACTTTTTTGTTTTGTACCTTGTTGGTTGGTTAAAGTCAAACTAAAAAGTGACGAACTGTCACTTTTTACACGGCGCTTACGAATACTATGAAAACAAACTTTTGGTAGTGTGTGTGAACTCCGTGTAAAAGGGGTGTCAAACTAAAAAGTGACCCCGTTCGTTTGACAGTTGGTGTCAAACCATCGGGGTTTGAGTGTAAATAACTCAAAGTACTATACTCAAAGATTTCTTAATGAAAATTAAATCAGCATTTTTCTCAATAAATAAACGTTAAAAAATGAATTTGAAACAATGTTGTTTATGCAACAAAATGCAAAAATAAAGACAAGGTTGGACACTTTTGTTGAACAATATAACCATGAAATGGCTTTAACTCAAAAACGGTGCCAGGATGCTCAAAATACCGTTATTATAAAAAAACGACTACCGACATATTGGTGTCTATCGATTCCTTACATCATAACACACCTCTGAGAAGAAAAAAAAAACATTCACTGATGTAGCTTTCGAAATACAGCTGATTTAAATTTTTTTCCGATTTTTTCTAAGAAAATCTATAAAATCAATACAATTTTAGCACTTTGAAAAATTCTCTACCAAATCAAACGAAATCGGTAAAAGTTGCGTAATACTTTGTCCTAAGGAGAAACTTTTGTCCCTGATCATTAGGGTTGTCGAAATTTTACGATTTCGCGGACAGCGTGAATTCCGTGAAATTTGGCTTTTTTCCGTGAAATCCCGAAATTTTATGTTTGTGTGAAACTGTAATGATTTTTCTCAAAATAATATGTCAACTTCAAATAGGAATTAAAGTAATCTTACTAACTGTTGAAGAATAAAGCGAGTGAATACCCTTTTTAAATTACAAATATAAGGTTAGTGATTTTTGACGATTTCGTGGACGGTGTATGATTCGTGAAATTTATCAATTTTCTCTTATCATTTTTTAATAACAACATAATAAATATTTCATCCACAAATTCTTTATTTTAGTAAATTTCATCAATTTTCAATGTTGAAGAATTGTTCAGATTTTTCAGTTTTTTTTAGAAACTTTTTTTAAATTAGTATTACTTTCATACGCTTCGCGTTAATTTTGTTTTGTTATTTTATTTGAAAGGTAAAGTTTAAAAGAAATAAAAAGAATCAAGCTTTCTTCAATTCAAATTGTATGAGAGTATTTTTGTCTTTGAAATTACCATTTAAAAACATATCAGGTTTTTTCAGAGTTCTATTTAATATTAACGATTTTTGATTATTAAGCTGGATGATTCCTTTGAAAGTTAAAAATATTACTTTTTTTGCTTTCTGTTCTTATTTTGAATACAAATTTCGATTTCGTTACAAATCATTTTATTTTTGACTATTGATTTAAAAAAATTATTTTGCAAAGGGAAAAGAAAACCTTAAAAATTATTTATAATGTGCTGAATGTCGCTGAAAATCCAAGTTATTTTACTCATTTTGGCTGAAAAAGATTGTTAAATCTTGCTTTGATGCAAAATTCATTTAAAATGTAAAATGATAAAACTGAAGCAAATCAGCGAATGCTTTTTATTTTTATTAGTCGGATATTAACAATAACAGCTCAGTAAATGAGATTAAGCATGCCCTACATTTTGTTGCAAAATATATTTAGAGCCCAATCTTAAATTAGGGTGACATTTTTTTGAAAATATGGAGAATTTTTTTTTGTAACACGTTCAGCTTTACTGAAGATATTTTTAGTTTATTGAAGAATAATAAATATTGAAGCATAAAAAGTAGTTTCTGTGATTTAAACATGAGATTTTCAGAGTTATGTTTTAACATTTTTAACGTTCCGCGAAATTTGCGTGAAATTTGGTGTGCTTAATTTAAGGTTCCCGTGAAATTTTCAATTTTCGAGCGTGAAAATACACTAAGCATACTGATCTTAAATCCGATGTCCGTTTTTTGATATCTCGCGACGGAGGGGCGGTACGACCGCTTTTATTTTTAAACATCTAAAAAAGAAAGTTTTTTTCAATAATTTGCACCCTGGGACCAAGGGACTCCATGGGACTTTTATGTAAAATTTTATGCCCGATTTGATGGCGTACTCTGAATCCGAAAAAAACGTATTTTTCATCACACGTTTCTCAACTGTAAAAAAAAACTGGAAATGGAAAAAAAATCTTTATTTTAAAATTTCGTGATTTTTCTAACTTTGCAGGGTTATTTTGTAGAGTTTAATAATGTTGCAGAGCAGACAATTACAAAAATGTTGATATGAAAACATAAGGGGTTTGCTTGTAACCACCACGAGTTACAGTTAAACAAAGTTAAGTTAATACTTAATAATTTGACTTACGTCAACAATAGCTGCCCAACCCCTACTTTAGATTTACAGCTTCCTTGCAGTCACTGGGCGTGCATGGCTGGCGGCACGACGAGGCTCGAGGGGGTGTTTATCAGTAATGGTACAGACCAGCAAGCAGCCCAGCCCAGCCCGGCTTCGTCCAGGAGATTGATACAATCGACGAATAAATCAAAACATTTTATGATTTCACTCTGGCTTTGTTTTGCCATTTTTGTGTCATTTCTCCGGAAACGAATAAAAAAGCAACTCGAATGTCGATTTCAGGATTTTGCTTTTTTTTGCATCGTTTTAGAGTTGGATTTTCTTTCCATCACAATAAGCGATTCCGGCGATGATAAAGTGATCAATCAAATTCGGGTTTATCCTTGTGGCCTTGTTAGCAGCAGCAGGACGACTGCAATTCGATAGGAACATGAAAGTAAACGAAAATTTGATTTGTCACAAGCTGCATCCTCGGTGTCATCGGTCTCGTTTAAGGGGGTTGTCAGTTGATTGCTGTTATTGCAATGTGACACCGAAAATGATTTGATTTATCTGATTAAGGGGAGGTTTATACTTTGACATGAAACCACTTAAAAATTGTCAACAAGGACTTCAAGAATATCGGTAACAAGTACAAGCATTTACGTTAAACATGATCTCCGATCATCTTGATATAATTACTGCAACTGCCAGAAATAAACGAAATCCTTTTGCCAATAACCACTTTATTTACCTCAGAGTGCTCCTTAATGGATGCTTAACAAGTTTATCATTAAATTGCATCAAAATTAATCCTTGCAGACTGGTGGAGCAGCAGTTCAATTATAGCAACGATGATGTAATACTCTTTCACTTACAGAACCCTCAACAACAGCTTGCGGGTATATGATACTATCGAGATAACGAATTTTCATTATTGGTGAAACATTTTTACCATCCCGTACCGTTCGCTGTTGTGTAACCCCATTTACTGAAGGCAACCCTTTTACTTAGTATTTCTAAGAGACAGAAACGATTCATCATGCCAATTTTCAAGCACTGTTGAATATTTCTACTGGCGTTGAACAAGAAGCTTCCCCTTTGATGTTTCTAAGATAAAAGCTGATCCTGGGGTACGTTGTTGATCCTACCTTCGCTCACCAGGGATCATCGCCGAGCTTACTCTATAGACGGGAGAGACAGTACAAGTCGTTAATACCCTCTGCTAAGCACGAGCGTCATCGTTTCATAAATTGCTAGCTAAAGTTCGGATTACGGTAGAGTGAGTGTATTTAAATTATAATTGCAATCTGAGCTCAAACATTTTCAGTGGTTTGAAACACTTTTTTTTGGGGCGCAAACATCAAGTGCCTCGTTCAAGTGATTTATTTTTGCCTCTCGGTGCACTTGCGCTGCGAAATGAATGTTAATCAGATACTGTGCTGACCGCGAAGCGAATCAAATTATGAGGGATTGAGTTGTGATAACCTGAATACATTTATTCAGCGTGCTTATTTATTGAAATTTGGGTTGGCAAATCGATTGCGATTCGACCGGTCGAACGCATTCGCTGGCCTAGCCTTGAAACGTTTAAGCATGCAAAATTATTAAATTATGCATTAGCAAAATTGAAAAGAAGTCCTGTATAAATATGGTTAAAAATCGTTTCAACGTAGCGTACCTCAACGTTCAAGTTTCCCTGTTGTATGAAAGTTTCTTTTGATAACTTCATATATATCTGAAAAAAGTAAAGTAATTCTCTTCGTGAAACTTTGTTCATGCATTCCCTATGCCAAATTGAAGAAAATGCTTGTTGGAAGTAATGTTCTGCATCATTAGAATAATTTTATCAAATCCTTATATCTGGCCCTACGGGGTTTTGACTTTTTCTTTCAATATATATTTTTTGGAAGCGTTTTGGTTTTTAAAATTATGTGATTTTTTTTTTTCAATTATAAGCTTTTTAACACCACCGTGCAATTGTTTAGATAGTGTTTACTTCCTTCAATCATTTTTATATTTCACAATCTGCCAAAAGTTATCTTGGATGCCATAAGGAGAAAAAAAAGTTCCCAAAATCGTGAACAAGCGTTCATGAAAATGGATACCACGAACAAAGTGTTCAAAACCCATGGTACGACTTCCAAAAACGTACCATGTGATTTGAACACTTTGTTCCTGGCTCCCATTTTCATAAACGCTTGTTCACGATTTTAGGAACTCTTTTTTCTCCGTGTAGGATAACCGTTCCAGGATAACCTTACCCAGGTCATACAAGTCTTCATACAATTTTGCTGGCTGAAAAATGGGCATATGATTATCCGAAAATCGATGTTCTGAACCTTCAGTTAGGTTGCATGACATTTAAGAAAAAAAGCATCTGTAAAAACTAATTTCTCATTTTTTCAAGTGACTTTGTATCACGAACGGTTAATTTCTCATAATACTTACCTTTTTAATAGATTTTCACTTCATCAATGTTTTGAGTGTGACATTCGAGTGTAACTAAATTGACTTTTTGGTGGGCATACTTAGCCTTAATCCAAAATATGAGCTTGATTGGATGTAACAGGAGTTGGCGCTTTGCATTTAAATTTTAAATGGGATTTAACCCGTAAAAAAGATTTTTTTCAATGTCACCGTTTGAGGCATATTGGCCACTGAAGCGTTTATTTTCAACATCACTGGCGTGTAGGCCAGATCCTTGCCGCATCTTTTGGTATTTATGACATTGAAATTTGGAGCACCCTGGAGCTCGGTACAGACCTTCAAAGTGTGGCATTTTTTTCAAAAAATAGTTCCCGGCAAAAAAAGATATGCATCGCGCCTCGCCCTAGACGCCATTTGATTTTGCTGGGGTCAATTTTTCGAAAAAAATGCCAAACTTTGTGCGGAGTAAAAAAATGACTTTTTTTCAGAAATGTTTTATTTAAATTTACGGCTCGAATATTTCAAACTTACGTAAAATTTCCTGAGGAATCCGAAAATATAAAAATTGAGTGAATCTATGAGAAAAACTGCGATTGGCCAAAAAGTTAATTCCGTAGGCTTATAGTCCATGAAATTATCTAACTTTTGACCAATGGGAGTATGGGTGTTAGAGGCTGTTGCAAAAAGATATTAAGGTTAAAAAAAAAGTAACATGCAGCAATTCCCCACGAAAACAGCATGGAAAAAAACAAAAGTGCTCGGAACGGGCTCAAAATTTTTCTAGGGGTTCCCTGGCTGAAATAATTAGACCCGTATTTTTTTGTTTGGCCATTAGGGTGACCTACGCCATGTTATGGTGGTCCAAATGGCCATTTTCATCGAGCAAAAACCACTTTTTCAAAAATCATATCTCGCGCACACATTTTATCTGATTTATACGCAAAGGTGTAAGTTCCTTTCGAAAATAATAGAAGTTTCAAAATAGCCTAACATATGAGGTCAATGAAACTTTAAAATGCCGTTTGAACGGTGTCTGGACCAAAGAGCCTATGTCTGGAAATATTTTTATCGGAATCCCCGAACATTTTTACATAACATACTAAAAAATGGGAGGAGTTCATTAACAGGATTCCGAGATATGATTTTTTGAAAATAAAATCCGCGTTTTTCGACGCGCCGCGCGCAAAAACACGAAAATGACAAAATCGGCAAAAAATCAACGTTTTCCACTAAAACTGCGATAACTTTAAAATTTCAGCGATGACCTATACATATCTGGGTACCAAAAGTTGCGTCTCTTAATTACCAAAATTTTGGTACCCAGACATGTTGTATAAGTCATGTTTTTGCGCGCGGCACGTCGAAAAACACGGATTTTATTTTCAAAAAATCATTTCTCAGAATCCTGTAAATGAACTCCTCCCATTTTTTAGTATGTTATGTAAAAATGTCCGGGGAATCCGATAAAAATATTTCCAGACATGGGCTTTTTGGTCCAGACACCGTTAAAACGGCATTTTAAAGTTTCATTCGACCTTTTCATATGTTAGGCTAGATTTTTGAAACTTCTTATTATTTTTCTTTGAAAGGCCAACTTATCACCTTTCATTTGCGTATAAGACAATTGAAATCGGTTGAAATGGCGAGGAGTTATGATTTTTTGAAAAAAGTGGTTTTTGCGAAAATCGACGAAAATGGCAATTTTTCAGACCACCCTAAGACGGCGTAGGTCACCCTAAAGGCCAAACAAAAAAATACAAGTTTAATTATTCCGGCCAGGGAACCCCCATAAAAATTTTGAGCCCGATCCGAGCACTTTTGTTTTTTTCCATGCTGTTTTCGTGGGGAATTGCTGTATGAGAAAAATTCAAGCCAATCCAATTTTGTACCTCTAACTTCAATGCCCGTTTTACCCCACTTCCCTTTCTCGTAAACCCAGAACTGGGCATCAGCATACGAGAGAATAAATAGCACGATTCGGTAGTAAAATGGTACTGTGTGCGGACGGAGAGGATAAATTCCGAAATAACCGAGAGTACTTTACTCATGGGTTCATCTTCAAAAAAAGTTCATCTATCAAAGAAAAAGTACCGGTACCGAGACTCGAACCCAAGACCTTCGGCATATTGAACCGTGCCTTTGCCGTATGGGCCACCGTGGTTCGATGACAAAGTGGCGATCATGTGTCCATATAAGCCACTTAATAGGATGAACTGTTCCAATGAACGAATGAACACGCGAGAGGACTATACTCTCGCAAAATAGCACTTTCCTCACGATTCTTTTCGTGAGGACTATCCTCTCGTTCTTTAACTTTGGGTGTAGAGGGCTCATATTTAGCATCATCTTCATCTCATGTATAGACAAACAAACGCTGAAAGTTTCATCCAAAATCGGAGCTCTTCGATACGACCTCTAGAACAAACCGAGCAAAATCTACAAATACTGCCTCTTAAATAATTTACACTTTAAAACAGGGGTGACCAAAGTATGGCCAGTGATGTGATTTTTTGGGGCCCGCATAATTTGAATGATCAAGTTTGCGATTAGCAGAGCAGCAAATATGTGCTAAAAAGTGCAAAAAATGCCTCACGGCAAGAAAAAAAGGCGGTCCTCACCAGCAGGATCGGCAGATTTGAAGAAGCTAAAGAATGCCGAAGCGCTACCTGCAAAGCCAGGCAGTTTGAGCAAAGACGCTTAAAATTCGTCTGGAAACCAGTTCGCTACCCTCCCTGTGAACGTGAGCGAGAAGGAAGAATTTGAACGACGGGAAAAGTTGTCCCCCATTTTTGTGAAAACATCGTCATAGGATTCGGTGCAAAAGTGGCTGACCGGGTTTATCAAATCTGGTGCATTACGAGCTTCCATTTGCGTATGTGCTGATGGACTCCAAATTCTGCTACCTGACATAACGGATAACAACTACGTTCAGGATTTCTTGAACAACGTAGGTATGCTGAAAGAAGAGCTCAAATCTCTTAGGTTGAACGTGATCGAAGTCTTCAAGATGACGAGACACAACAAGGACATCACGTATCGTGATCAACTGTACCTGGTTCATCTCGAGAAAGGATCGACAACGCCGTCTGAGCTGAAAGCAGTTCGGGCAATTTTCAACATCATCGTGACTTGGGAACGTTATCGTCCAGTGCACCGTGACGCAAATTTTCGAACTGCTTGCAGTTTGGACATGGTGGAAGGAACTGTTTCATCAAGAGTCGTTGTGCAACCTGCGGAGGTGAGTAAAAAACTCAAACTTGCAACACAATTAATGAGAACTGCGAGGCTAAATGCTTCAATTGTGGTGGCGACCATTCGACCAAGAATCGGAGCTGCCCAAAACGTGCTGAGTTTGTAAAAATTCGACAGCAAGCGACGACGAGGCACCAACCAAATCGTCGCAAAACACCACCAGCTTTCACGGACGTGGATTTTCCTGCTGTGGCGTGGTAAGGCTTCATCCATAAAGTACGTCACGCTAAAATCGGCCAAAATTTCTAATGATTTTGATCAATTTAAGGGGCTACATACATGTAGAAAATAACAATGGGGAGCGGCCGTGGCTGACTGGCTACGGTGTTCGCTATGTAAGCGAATGGTTCTGGGTTCGATGCCCATCTGCTTCCAAACGAGAAAGTTAAAAACACATAAATTTGAAATGATAAATATGAACGAAACATCAAAGTCGCTCGAGGCGGGGTTCGATCCCCCGTCCTTTGGGTTGGTAAGCAAAAATGCTAACCACTAGGCCATGCCGACTTGGTATGCTTGGACTGGAATTAGGAATACAGTTACAGAGAGCGAGTTGTGGCGCTATAACCACGGCAAATAGTGTCCAGGGCATTCGTGGAAATACAATAGGGACATGGCGTTACATCGTGCTGCCACCTGGTTTTTTTAAGCGCAAGAGTGGAAAAGTGCTGAGTCATCGTCTAAAAATAGACGGCGTCCTATCTCGCCCAGCAAAATGAAGTCGATAAAGTAGTCGGTTTCGATGAGAAACGTGGTCTAAAAATAGCGACGCCATCCCCCTATGTCCCATCCCAGAGCGTCCCGGAGTATCAAACCTTCTTAGCATGGTGCTTCCAACGAATACAACCAAATCTCGGAGCGCATGGTGGTGTGTCCCCACGCTTCTTCCTCCCCTGTCGATTCAGAATTGTGTTGTTGTTCGAACACTCAGTGCTCAAACTCAACCCAATTACGGATCATTTCTGCGATACGGCTTTACGCAGTAGGCCTGGCCGCTTTAACGCTTGTGATGTTTCAATGCATTCCGATACAATGGCGCACTACAAATGTTAATAAATGACAAGAAGAGTGCTAGGCGTCATCTAACCTAAGTCACTCTCCAGGATCCCTTCTAAAGATTGGCTGCGCTAAGGTCTGATTAGATTAGATTAGAGATTACATACATGTAGAAAATAACAAAATTTCATATTACAGAAAAAAAACTAAAAGATGATTTTCAATCACTCTTGAAAGTTTCATTAAGATATTACAAGATTAAAGTGAGTAAGAGACAATTTGAGTTTGAAATTTTGCCATGCGCAAAGCGATCCGTCAAACTTTTTGAAGGTTTTTCTCTAAACACCGAGTTGATTTACGGGTGCAACGATATCTCGAGATAGGCTGGATGGAATTGGATGAAATTTGGGGTGAAGACTCTCAAGACATATTACGTGTGCATGACGAAGCTCGATTTCTAAAATTTGCTTTTTAAAAAAATACAGAAATCAAAAATTTACGGGTTTTTATATGAAAAGCAGAAAAATATTTTTATCATTTTTTCACAAAGCAAAGTTGAGATATCGTGGCACCCGTTTTTTTGAAACTGCTGACTTAAAATAGCTATATCTCGGTAATGATACAACCAAATGTCTTCATATTTATTTTGCTAATAGATAAAAATTTATATTTTAATGCCCTGAAAACATACTTTTTTAGAAGTTTATGTGTGTGCACCTACCAACTTCTGACATTTTTTCCGATTTACATGTATGTAACACCTTAAAGAATTTTTATTTAAGTTTTGAGTTAGGATTAGTAGTTGAAATATTTGTTTCTTTTTTACCCAAATGTATTCAATTCAAACAAAAATGTAGAACAATTGGAAGTAAATAAAATAAATGTGATCAGTTAATAAAACACGAAAAATACAACAAAGATGAAGAGCATTAAGCCATACCACTTAGCAGGTTAAAGAATTGTAATAATGATAAAAAAAAGTTCAATTAAGACGTACTTAATTTAAAAAAAAATGATTATGTATTTTATGATCCAATTGATATACAACTTTCTCTAAAGAAAGACGCCATCTTTTGGTGACAAATGCAAAGACATACCGGGTGTCGAGCGATTTATGAGCGAGGATTTTTTCTGAGGGTTTTGTTTTGTATGAAGTGGGAACGAAATTAAATTATTAGCATCAATATCAAATCTAAATTTGATATTGATGCTAATAATTTAATTTCGTTCCCACTTCATACAAAACAAAACCCTCAGAAAAAATCCTCGCTCATAAATCGTTCGACACCCGGTATGTCTTTGCATTTGTCACCAAAAGATGGCGTAACGAACACCCCGCTCCGCATGAATTTTCTGTTCCAGCCCATGAACCAGAAAGAAAGTAACATATTGCCACCCCCACGCTCCTTGAATCGGGTGAGGTGATATTATTGCGGCACGTTCACCCATACACAGTTTGGGGCTGGCTGGGTGGAAAAGATAAATGAGTCGTGCTGATTAGAAGAAGCCTTCTTCGAGACAGAATCAAATTCTGGAGGTTTTTTTTTTTGTGGGGGTGGCGAGATGGTTGAGCTGTAGTCACTTGACTGCGTTTAAGGAGCTGCCGAAACATGCAGTCGAAGCAAAACATGAATAGAGAAGGGGTGACGACTCACTTTTTTTTTTATTTATTTGAAAATATTGTTTTAAGTATGCTTGATGATGAAAATAAGGAAACATTTTCCAAATTTGGAAATTATTTGCTTGAGGTGACACCATGCTGTACCTAGTCGGCACGAAGTGCGATTGTCTTTATGACTAATGGGGCCACCCAACGAACGAAAAGAAATGAAGTCAAATCCGGAATCGATGCTGGGCTGCTGGCGCTGCATTCCAAGCAGATTTTATTGGATGCTTTCCGGGGTTCCGGTTATCGATGCGGACGATGTTTTAGCACCAGCAAAAAGAAGCCAGAAAGACTTTCACGATGGACAATCGTCCTTATCACGGGTACTTTCCTTGCGCCATGATGACGTCTTAATGGGGCTTCAATGAAGGAGGGTTTTTATTTCTTTCTCTGGTTGGAGTTTATGGCTCTGTCAAACGTGAAAATGGGCCTAACGACCACTCAGTAGTGATAAGAAAGACGATGATGACGAATTAAATTGATCCTGTGGATCAATCAGGTCAAGGTAATAAAATGCTGATTCAAATCTTTGAATTTGTGTTGATTCTTTCAACAAAAGTTTTAAAAATTGAAAAATAAATCCTCGAGAATGAATGTTCTCAATGCGTCAAGGCTCCAACTGGACACAAATCCATCAAGGAAAGTCAATTTCAGAGAGAAATCTGTTCGTGGTTTGAATGTAAATAACCAAACCATCTACCCACAGCTGTGTCCAGTAACCATCATCATCATCATAATTTACATAACATCAAAGTGGCTGGACAACCCCAAAAAGGGAGAGATTTCTTGTGTATAATCAGCATCACTGCCTTGGTTGCAAAATCTCCTCCAAAAAGAAAACATGCTTTTATTCGTGACGAAATTTTAGCATCTCAGCTCCTAGAAAATCTTAAATTTGTGTGAAAGTTTAAACCAAAAACGAGCAGCCCCTTGAAAATGTAACCAACAGTCAACCAAGGCACCCTGACTGCAATGTCCTTTCATAACAACCTGAACCGAGAACGACGACAAGGGCGATGAATATCAGCATATATTTGCTATGCATAAAGTGTAATCCCAAAGTGGGCAACACTCCGACTGCTTTGAATTCGTCAGAGGAGACGAGAATCGTGGTTCTTTGGATTGACAATGGCACGTTGTCATTTTTTTTTATTAATTTTTGCTTTTATTCTCAAGTTTATTAATTATTTTATAATTTTTACTATATTGCGCAATTCTCACTAACTTGGACTTCGCACTAAATTATTGCTATCGCTCGCACTATTGCGACTTGTCAAACTGGGTTGGGAAATTTAAATTTTCTCAAAAAATGATCAAAGCGAGCCGATGTTGCTTACCTGTCAATCGCAATTTTGAAGTGCGAAAGCCCAGTTTGGTGGAAACTACGACTGGAAATGTAAATAAACAACTGCTGGTTGCCTAGTTTTTCGAAATGTTGTTGTCAAAAGTGCGAGAGAAAAGTGCGGGCCAAATCCAAGTTACAGTGCAAGGATCAATAGTGTCCTTCAGTTTTTTTGTCAATTTGTCCTTTTGTCCTTTAGTCCTTTTGCCTTTTTGTCCTATTCTCCTATTGTCCTATTGTCCTATTGTCCTATTGTCCTATTGTCCTATTGTCCTATTGTCCTATTGTCCTATTGTCCTATTGTCCTATTGTCCTATTGTCCTATTGTCCTATTGTCCTATTGTCCTATTGTCCTATTGTCCTATTGTCCTATTGTCCTATTGTTCTATTATCCTATTGTCCTATTGTCCTATTGTCCTATTGTCCTATTGTCGTATTGTCCTATTGTCCTATTGTCCTATTGTCCTATTGTCCTGTTGTCCTATTGTCCTATTGTCATATTGTCCTATTGTCCTATTGTTCTATTGTCTTATTGTCCTATTGTCCTATTGTCCTATTGTCCTATTGTCCTATTGTCCTTTTGTTTTTTGTCCTTTTGTTTTTTGTCCTTTTATTTTTGTTTTATTGTTGTCATTTTGTCCTTTTTTTCTTTTGATAGTTTTTCATTATAAGTTATCTGGCAGATGTTTCGAAACCAAAAAACAAACAAACGAACAAACGAAATTTCATAAACTTTGGAGATAAATAATCAAGTGAGTAGATAAGGAATAACGCTTCTGCCATTTTGTAATTTTATAATTTTGTAATTTTGTAATTTTGTTATTTTGTAATTTTGTAATTTTGTAATTTTGTAATTTTGTAATTTTGTAATTTTGTAATTTTGTAATTTTGTAATTTTGTAATTTTGTAATTTTGTAATTTTGTAATTTTGTAATTTTGTAATTTTGTAATTTTGTAATTTTGTAATTTTGTAATTTTGTAATTTTGTAATTTTGTAATTTTGTAATTTTGTAATTTTGTAATTTTGTAATTTTGTAATTTTGCACCTTGTAATTTTGTAATTTTGTAATTTTGTAATTTTGTAATTTTGTATTTTGTAATTTTGTAATTTTGTAATTTTGTAATTTTGTAATTTTGCATTTTGTAATTTTGTAATTTTGTAATTTTGTAATTTTGTAATTTTGTAATTTTGTAATTTTGTAATTTTGTAATTTTGTAATTTTGTAATTTTGCATTTTGTAATTTTGTAATTTTGTAATTTTGTACTTTGCATTTGCATTTTGTAATTTTGTAATTTTGTACCTTGTAATTTTGCATTTTGTATTTTGTAATTTTGTAATTTTGCACCTTGTAATTTTGTAATTTGTAACCTTGCACTTGTAATTTTGTAATTTTGCACTTTGTAACCTTGTAATTTTGTAATTTTGTAATTTTGTAATTTGTAATTTTGCACCTTGTAATTTTGTAATTTTGTAATTTTGTAATTTTGCATTTTGCACCTTGCACCTTGCACCTTGTATTTTGCATTTTGCATTTTGCATTTTGTAATTTTGTAATTTTGCACCTTGCATTTTGCATTTTGTAATTTTGTATTTTGCACCTTGTAATTTTGTAATTTGTATTTTGCACCTTGCATTTTGCATTTTGTAATTTTGTAACCTTGCACCTTTGCATTTTGCATTTTGTAATTTTGTACCTTGTACCTTGTATTTTGTAATTTTGCATTTTGTATTTTGCATTTTGCATTTTGCATTTTGTAATTTTGCATTTTGTAATTTTGTAATTTTGTAATTTTGTAATTTTGTAATTTTGTAATTTTGTAATTTTGTAATTTTGTATTTTGTATTTTGTAATTTTGCATTTTGTAATTTTGTAATTTTGTAATTTTGTAATTTTGTAATTTTGTAATTTTGTAATTTTGTAATTTTGTAATTTTGTAATTTTGTAATTTTGTAATTTTGTAATTTTGTAATTTTGTAATTTTGTAATTTTGTAATTTTGTAATTTTGTAATTTTGTAATTTTGTATTTTGTAATTTTGTAATTTTGTATTTTGTAATTTTGTAATTTTGTAATTTTGTAATTTTGTAATTTTGCATTTTGTAATTTTGTAATTTTGTAATTTTGTAATTTTGTAATTTTGTAATTTTGTAATTTTGTAATTTTGTAATTTTGTAATTTTGTAATTTTGTAATTTTGTAATTTTGTAATTTTGTAATTTTGCATTTTGTAATTTTGCATTTTGTAATTTTGTAATTTTGTAATTTTGCATTTTGTAATTTTGTAATTTTGTAATTTTGTAATTTTGTAATTTTGTAATTTTGTAATTTTGTAATTTTGTAATTTTGTAATTTTGTAATTTTGTAATTTTGTAATTTGTAATTTTGTAATTTTGTAATTTTGTATTTTGTAATTTTGTAATTTTGTAATTTTGTAATTTTGTAATTTTGTAATTTTGTAATTTTGTAATTTTGTATTTTGTAATTTTGTAATTTTGTAATTTTGTAATTTTGTATTTTGTAATTTTGTAATTTTGTAATTTTGTAATTTTGTAATTTTGCATTTTGCATTTTGTAATTTGCATTTTGTATTTTGTAATTTTGTAATTTTGAAATTTTGCATTTTGTAATTTTGTAATTTTGTAATTTTGTAATTTTGTAATTTTGTAATTTTGTAATTTTGCAATTTTGCATTTTGTAATTTTGTAATTTTGTAATTTTGTATTTTGTAATTTTGTAATTTTGTATTTTGTAATTTTGTAATTTTGTAATTTTGTAATTTTGTAATTTTGTAATTTTGTAATTTTGTAATTTTGTAATTTTGTAATTTTGTAATTTTGTAATTTTGTAATTTTGTAATTTTGTAATTTTGTAATTTTGTAATTTTGTAATTTTGTATTTTGTAATTTTGTAATTTTGTAATTTTGTAATTTTGTAATTTTGTAATTTTGTAATTTTGTAATTTTGTAATTTTGTAATTTTGTAATTTTGTAATTTTGTAATTTTGTAATTTTGTAATTTTGTAATTCTTCTTGTCTTCTTGTCTTCTTGTCTTCTTGTCTTCTTGTCTTCTTGTCTTCTTGTCTTCTTGTCTTCTTGTCTTCTTGTCTTCTTGTCTTCTTGTCTTCTTGTCTTCTTGTCTTCTTGTTTTCTTGTCTTCTTGTCTTCTTGTCTTCTTGTCTTCTTGTCTTCTTGTCTTCTTGTCTTCTTGTCTTCTTGTCTTCTTGTCTTCTTGTCTTCTTGTCTTCTTGTCTTCTTGTCTTCTTGTCTTATTGTCTTGTTGTCTTCTTGTCTTCTTGTCTTCTTGTCTTCTTGTCTTCTTGTCTTCTTGTCTTCTTGTCTTCTTGTCTTCTTGTCTTCTTGTCTTCTTGTCTTCTTGTCTTCTTGTCTTCTTGTCTTCTTGTCTTCTTGTCTTCTTGTCTTCTTGTCTTCTTGTCTTCTTGTCTTCTTGTCTTCTTGTCTTCCTGTTTTCTTGTTATCTTTTCTTCTTCTGTCCTTCTGATCTTCTTTTTGTCTTTCTTTTTAACTTGTCAGTTCAATTAATCATGGATTTTAAAATTCAATGCACCCACAGAAAACTTTTGCAATTGAGCAGTATCATAAAATTTATTACCCTAAAAAAGCAAGAAGGACCAATCAAACCACACTGACTGCAAGCTGCTTCCGGAAGCTTCGCACGCGTGGCCGCACCTCAATATGTTGCTCTGACGGGGAGACACTTTCTGTGTGCACTTCCTGAGCTGCATTTTTTTACTTCGCGTCCTCCTCCTCCTGAAGGGGACCTCCTCAAAACTTTTCAAATTATTTATTATTTCTCGACCACGCGCGCCATACTTTCGCGCGTTACTTGATTTATGACCGCCCCTCATTCTCTCCCCCTTTCTGTCCAGCTGCCCAGCAGTGTTCTCTGGAGAACACGATAATATTAGCACGGAATTTCTTTTTATAGTTCGGAAACGATTTTTACGATTTTCCCGTGCGCTGGGTTTTGCGCGCTCTCGACTTAATTGGAAATTACAGCCAGCTTCGGGCGTCGTTTTATTACTTTGCCATTATTTCTGTTATAGTGATTCCTGGGAGCACCTCCGCCCACAATTTTTCCAGCTTGTTTTATAGAACTGCAGCTCGGTGCAGAGTTGGAAGGGGGAGGAGAGGTGGTGTTGCATTGCTTGTTCGCATCTGGATTTTTAATTTAATTTTGAGTCACATTGCCTTTTTTCTGTTTTGCTGCTTTACTTACTCGAAACGTGAAAGTAATTGAAAGTAAGGAACTTTAACACTTGTTATACTTGCTATCTGTTTATTTGCTTTGTTAAATACTGCTTTCCTTATTTTTGAAAGCTAGTTGTCTATTGATAGCTTACAGCTAACTTTTGTTATTTCTTACTGCTTCTTCTATATTGATTTCTGCTTAACCCTCTACAACCCAACCCCGCCTTTAGACGGGCTTCGATTTAATGAATCGCCAAAAATCCAATTTTCAATCATTTTTTGATCTTTCAAATACATTGGAAAGAAGAACTCTTAAAATTTTTGAAAATTTATGGGTTGGAAGTTTTACTTGTTTTATGTGACTTTGCCAATGTTTTTAAAAATGTAATTTTTTTAGGGGTCAACTTTGGCTGTGTTTTTTACTAACATCTATATATATATATATAAAAAAAATCGACAGTTTTGTTCGAACGCGAATCAGTTCAATCGTATAAGTCCAAGGAAGGTTTTTACGCCAAAAAGTGACAACTTTGACTACTCTGGAACCGATTCCGGAAAATCTGCAGAATGTATGGGAAATATTACGTATAATCAAAATTTGATCACAGGAGGCTGAATAAGCAAAGAACTAAAAACGTCAACAAGCGAAAAAAAGGCAGAGCAAGGTCGGGTTAAGCTTGTTTCTTATATTTTAAGTAAAAAGAAGTTTGCAGTAATGTATGCCTCTACGCTTTTTTACAATTTAAATGAAACTGATGCCATTATATTGCAGAAAATATGAAAAACTGGTAAAAAATCTAAAAAGTGACTGTAAAAACATGACAAAATTAGATAGGCAAAATGTAATGATAGGAGGTGGTAGAATAGGCCAAATACTACCAAAAACAAACATAAATTAAGCAAGATAAATGCAAATTAAAATACTAAAAATGAAACAAGAAAAACATAAAACAAGAGAAGTAAAGTTTTTCGTAGAACAAAAGTTGCTCAAAATGACCTCCTGAACAAGGAAAAAATAGAAATTCTCGAAGAAAATTTGGGCAGTAGAGGGTTAATATTTACTGACAACAGTGATGGGTAAAAGTGGTACCCAGCCAATTGTCAAACTCCATTCGTTCCTTCTCGGAAAACATTGGTCTACTGTCTATTGCCTTAACGTGAAGACTTCCATCATTGTCATGAGATATAATTTTTGCGTCGCTTTCAATATTTTGACAAAATTCCTTCAACAAGTTGTTTAGAATAGTGCCCTACACATGCTAATTCATTTTGGTAACGATTATCCCATTTCTTGTAAAGTTATGGAATTCGTCATTAATCAATGATTGCCAACTATGACGTCAATGACTGTGCCACAAAATTATATAAATTTTGAAGCACATTTGATTTAGATCAAAAATTCTTTCAGTGGCTCCAAGAAGGCAACAACCGGCACATGTTGATTCCTTTTGGTGCTGAAATTCGTTTAATTGAATTTAATACAGAATATTTTATAGTGATGATTAATTTTCTTCGAAAATGATCAACGGCTTCACCTTAATACGCTGTCTGATATTGTCTGCCTAATATTTTTAGTTATCTGCTTTCTCTTTTTCTTACTGCTCGCTGGCTACTGCTTACTGCTTTACACTTCACGCTTACATTACACTGCTTATTGTCTAATGCCAACTGTCTGCCGTATGCATTCTATTCTATAATTTTGTTTGATGCCTTACATTTACTGCTTATTTGCCTTCTGCCTGTCATTTCGTCGAATTGAATAAACAATATTTTTTTGTATAATTTATGCTATTTGTTCGCTGCAGTGCCATCTTGTAATTCACTCATGCAAACTTGAGAAGGAGTGGCAAGATGATAATATTATAATTAAAATAGTAAAGAACGTCTCATGTTTCAAAGAATGCAAAAACTCACAGAAATAATACAAATTATTTGCTTAAAAAATGAAGAATGCAAAAACTATCAGAAATTTTTCTAAATGCTATGCTAAAAATAAAAACAAAACTGCTGATGTTTGAAAGATTGCAAAACCTAACAAAAATTATAGAAATAATATGCTTAAAAACTAAATATACATAAACTCACCGAAATAATTGAAAAATATGCCAAAAAAATAGAATTCAAAAACTAACAGCAATTTTGCAAAATGCTGTGCTGAAAACCAAAAGAACTTCTCATGTTTGAAAGAATGCAAAAACTCCCAAAAATTATGCAAATAAATTGCTTGAAAAACAAAGGATGCAAAAACAAACAGAAATAATTTAAATAATAAGCAGCCAATTAAAAGAACTGCTTATGTTTGAAAGAATGCAAAAACTCATAAAAATTATACAAATAATTTGCTTACAAAACAAAGAATGCAAAAACTTACAAAAATTTTCAAAATGTTATGCTAAAAATAAAAAAAACTGCTCTTGTTTGAAAGAATGCAAAACCTCCAAAAAAATATAGAAATAATATGCAAAAAATGCAAAAACTAACAAAAAATTTTAAAAATGTTATAAATCAAAAGAACTGCTCATGTTTGAAAGAATGCAAAACCTCCCAAAAATTATAGAAATAATATGCTTAAAAAACAAATAATGCATTAACTCATTGAAATATTTGAAAAGTATGCCAAAAATAAAGAATGCAAAAACTAATAGCAATTTTGCAAAATGTTGTGCTGAAAACCAAAAGAACTGCTCATGTTTGAAAGAATGCGAAAACTTTCAAAAATTATATAAATAATTTGCTTAAAAAACAAAGAATGCAAAAACAAACAGAAATAATTAAATTATAAGCAGAAAATAAAAAAACTGTTCATGTTTGAAAGAATGCAAAAACTATCAGAAATAATTTAAAAAATATGCTTAGTAAACAAAGAATGCAAAAACTAGGGGAGATGGGGGTAAGACGGCCACCCTAAGATAAAAACTCATTTCAAATCAAAATAAACCATTATTTTCAACCCCAACTTAGTAAAGATCCTAGTTGGAAGTCACATTTAAAGAAATTACCTAACTTGTGTCTTCAAAATAAACTTTTCTTTACTTTTTATTGATTTAAAAAAAAGTGCTTTTTCGATCCTTCCTCCTCTTGCGGACGGCCACCGTATTTTGCAACTTAGATAACTATGATAAAAATTCATAAAAATCTAATGTTTGTATCTGATACTGTTAAGGACATTATCACCATGACTGCGAAATGAAAAGCTTTTAGTAATATGCTTTAAAATGTTTTTAAAACAGTTTATATTCAATGAACTTTTTTCAAATGATAAATATTACGACACACTGGTGATTACGGCATTTTTTTCTTAATTATCAAAATTTTGTTTACAAACCACTATTTAGTTTTGCAAAAAATGGCTCAAAGTAACTTATTTAGCCTAAGGTACAATATCATTAGATATTTGGGTAACTTTTATCATGTTTAGTAGTAAAACAAGCGCATGGCCGTCTTACCCCGCCTGGCCGTCTTACCCCCACCTCCCCTACCGGCATTTTTTCAAAATGTTATGCTGAAATTCAAAAGAACTCCTTACGTTGGAAAGAATACAAAAACTTACAAAAAATATACAAATAATATGCTTAAAAAACAATGAATGCAAAAACTAACAGAAATTTATCAAAATTTTAAGCAGAAAATTAAAAGAAATGCTCATGGTTAACAGAATGCAAAAACTCACAGAAATAGTTCAAATGATATATTAAAACAAGAATGCAAAAACTCGCAGAAATGATTTAAAATTGTTTGCTGTTATTAAAAAATCAAATCAAATTATTCGCTCTACAGCATTGCCTTGGCGTTCTCGATTGCGAGATTCCTACTCGAAACTAGGTATCCGAAGGCTTGATTGTTGAGGCAATTGCAAACCTCTTTTTATACCTTAGCTTCCATCCACCCCGGGATGCCTACAAGCGACTCCACCAGGACAGGACCCAGGGAGACGACTCCTACACCTGGACTGAGCTAACGACCTAACCTTTTTTAGGTTAGTCCGGGGCCAACATTTACTTCCCGTCCGACGGAAGGCGTGATCAGACAAATCTCGTCTCAAAATTTGCCACCGGGACCTTCGAACCCAGGCCGACTGGAAGAGAGGCAATCACGCTAACCCCTACACCACGGTCCCGGCTGCTGTTATTAAATAACTGCTATTTGAAAGTATGCAAAAACTCGCACAATTTTTTTCAACTAGATTATTTTTAAAGCGATTGTTTATGCATGTTATAATGCATAAGATTATAAAAATAATAAACTAAAAAAATAAAAGATTTTTTTAAAGATTGCAAAAGCACTTTTTAGGGACATTATACTTTTTCAAAATATTTTAATACAATTTGTGTCCATTTTATATATTTATTTTACGATTATTTGTCAATTCGGCGAAACGTCCAATTCGGCGAAACGTCCCATGTGGCGAAACGACATTCGGCGAAATGACCTTCGGTGAAATGACCGTCGGCGAAACGACATTCGGCGAAATGTCCGGCACCCCCATTGAATGCCTATAACTTACTGTTTTCTGTCTGATGGCTACTGCCTAATGCAAAAGCCTTCCCCTATGCAAGTTTGATCGATAAGATTTTTGTTTTCTGCCTTTTTTTTACTTACTTACTTACATGTTACAGCCTTCTGCTTAAACCTCAATAATATTGCCCAATGTGAATAAACTGTAAACTGCTTTCTAGTTTGACTGCCTAATGCCTTTTGTTTAGTGATATTTACAGAAGGCATATAACTGTTCTCTGCCTTATATGTTCTGCTTACTTGCTACTGCCTACTGAATACTACTAACTTCATACACTATGTTTTCTTTACTGCCTTCTGATTTCTGTCTACTATCTTCTGTTATCTGCTTTTTACTTATTTTTGCCTTATGCCCACTTCTTTCCACTAATGTGTAATTTTTACTGCTTGACGATATACCCAGACGAATCTTTTCCAACAAATGTTACGACACAAAGTTTCATTACAATCGCAATTATCTCGAGATACAATTGATTACCAGCTATCATTAACGTCTCATGAATCTTCTCCTCTAATATCCCTTTATTTCGCACATCTGGCCCGCATTACCGCCAACAATTCGGCTAAAAGTTCCGTGAAGCCCAGCATCGATGTCCTGCTGCGGCTGATGTCCTGTAAATCCTGCGTCCATCCATCTCATCCACGGTGTGGCTCATCACTGCCGAAGAAATGGTTACGAACCATACCGCACACATCAATCAACCGGGTGAGAAGACACTTTTTCACTTTGGATTCGATTACTTGGCAGGAAAAAATAGAGAGGTATTTCTTCCGCGCACTACATGTACGGTTAGACACGAAATATCCTTGATGATCTCGGGGTGGGCCGTGTATCATCGTCATCGTTCTGCTATCAATTGCCCCGAGGATTTCTGTGTGTTATATTCCGCTCAATCGATTCATCTTATTGGTTTTGAATTCGGTTAGTTTCGCTTGGAGGTTCGTTTTTTATCCTTCACCACCTCAGCCACCGCCACCGCCCCACCACAGAGCATCAATCCAATAAACGAACCGATTTGTGTGTGTGTGTGTGCGTGCGAGTTTGTGGTCCAAAGGATAATCGTCTATCCATCTGCAAAGGATTCGTCGAGGGTTTTTTTTCCCTTCTCTGCTGCTAACCGGTGAGCTTCTGTTTGTGGTTAGTGCGAGCCTGGTTGGCAGGATTGCTTTCCTTTTTTTTCACCAAGTTCTGTTGTTGTACTTTGGTTGCTCGACCTGCGGATGAGTTGTATCCTTGGGCGGTGTAACGATAGGGATGTCAATTTTGATATTTGTTCAATTTTGGCTCGTCGACAGGACGGTTCATCGAGTTATTTTGGTTTTGGTATTATTTTTGTTAAATATAGAAAATCTCGAAAAAGTTGGACTAGGGTTATTTTGAAGTGCGAAAAAGGTGAACATTTTTATTTTAAACAAATATATGAGGCATCCCTCTTTCCGCAGTGAGCTTTCCGATCACACCGATCCATATATAATACCCGGATGGCATATGGACATCAGCAGGTCCCTTTCCGTCATCCGTTCCGCCACGGTCTTCGTTGTTGCTGGGCAAGTTTGTTTGCAAAGTGGCCTCCATCCCCAAGAAAAGCCGATTGGCTTTGGTGCCTTTTCCTGTCCACAGCGTGCTGACTGTGAAATATTAGAATAATCCAGATGAAATATGCCTCTCTCCTCGGCAGCAACCAGCAACCAAACTGTCAAAAGAAGTGACAGGAGGGGAAAAAACAACATTCGACGTGTTCACGGTGGATCACGGGGAAAATATGCCCTGCGCCTCACCATTACACGTGACGAAGGGTTTTTTTTTGTGTGCAGAAATGACGGATGCTTGGCAATCTTCGCAAACATTTGCGAGGAATTACTCATTCTTGTTGGGTTACTTCGAAGGAGCGTAATGAAAAGTTTGGGAGATTTATACTGCATGGTTGAACAGTGAGTAGGAAGTTTTCAAAAATGATACCTAAACTCCACCGCAGAATTGATTATAAAAAAGTTACAATATATCTAAACATTATTTTATGAAATCGAAAACCAAAACAAAAAAAAACCTATTCAAAAATTCAAGAAATTTCAGAACCCACTAATGGTAGTTGGCCAGGGGTAAAACCCCAACGATTTGTACTCCTGGAAGAAAGCCACTTCAAGCTAGTTTCTGCATTATGGGCGATGAAAAGTGCACGGAATTAAGGCGATTAAACTGCAATAACGTCAAATGAGTGGAAAGCCCATTAAAATTGTTAAGGGTAGCTTCCATGAAATGTCGCTAACATTTGAAACGTGAACAATTCACGATGATTTAAATTCTTCAAATCATGGAAATCAAATTCCCTCAAACACTGAGTTGGAAACCAATTGACGATTTTTCCCCCACCAACAACCCTCAGCAAGAAAGCTCTTCTGAAATCGCAAACAAAGACCTGAACTCATTAGGGTGTTTGCGGGGTTGAGAAATTCAACGCGCTCTGAAACCTGAAAAGTAGTTTTTCTCGCGAAACAGAAGACGAGCAAGTTGCTGAGAATTGATTTCCAACAACTTAACCTCTCAATTTTCCACGTGCACCAGCCGCACAGCAGTCGATCGGAAGAAAAGTCAGCGGGAAATTAATTCTATTCGATTAGGATCCAATTAGTCGAGATAATTTGTTCGTCGGAAAGGGGTTTAGGGGCAGCGCGCGTGTACAGTATGTAAAAAAAGTATTTACACCCCTTGGGCACTATGCACATATTGTGATGAAACATCTAAACAATTTAATGTTGACAGAAACCTAGTACTACGTTTTGTTCAGAAACTCATGCCAGACATTTTGCTACAAAAAGCTCATGAAAAGATGATTTCTATAAAAAGTTATATAACAAATACTATTACGAAACTAAAAAAGGTGCAAAAAAAGTTTGTACACCTTTCGAAAAATTAACATAAATAATGTTATTTGTTGACAAATCACCATAAATCCAGTCTCCCAACTTCAAATAGGCATCCTTGACTGATTTATAAAATAATTTGGATTGAATATAAAGTTTACTAACAACTTAGTATAAAAGTTTATATAACTCTGGAAATTCTATATAAAACTTATCTAAACTTAATTTTGCAAACTTTTAATTCAACTAAATGTCAATATATTACCATATAATTGCTAAATAAACATTTTGGAGTGGGTATAACACCGTTTTGGGGGTATTTGTATCGATAGAATAGATTTTTCGTTGGAATTTCGTACCAACCCGGAATTACGTCGTCGGAAAATCCGCCGGCATCCGAACCGGTCCACAATTCTAAAGTCAACCTATGTGGCATCGGAAAGGGCAAGCTCATAGCTCATTTTTGCCCGCGTGTAAACATGTCAGCGATCTGTAGTTCTCACCAACACATATAATGCTGGCGCGTCCCCGAGCAACACTTCAGAGCGAAAAATATGTTGGTGTTCTGTCCCTCACAATTGATCAAGCGCCTATGTCGATGATGATTCAATCCTCGTTCTGATAAGATTTTTTTTTTTCTGCAATACAATCAATCAGCCGTCAGCAGTGTTGATAATTGTTGGTACCGGGCAAAAATGTCATACCGCTAAATCGCAAAAATTGCACGATGACGGATTTCATGCAGATTCTGATATACTTTCATGCCGCCATGCATCACAATCATGCGACCATATATACAGCGGTTTTAAAAATTCCATCGGATGAGGAAGTAAAATGTCGGTCCTGGCCTTGGCTGTTAGGCTGTTAAGTCATTCCAGGTGTAGGAGTTGTCTCCATGCCATAAGTACAAACAACACACCAAACCAAGCCGGAAATCGCTGGCGGCGGTCCACTGAAGCTACCTGCAGATAAACCGATGGTTGATATAACCATACAGACCCCCGTAGATCAGGCAGATATCCAGGCCATGACTTCCGGGAGTTCCTGGATGACCCAAAACAATCCAACATGCCGCAGAGTGTCCATCGTGGTCCACTGAAGCTACCTGAAGCTATACCGATGGTAAATTCACCCATATAGACTCCCGTTGATCAGGTAGATATCCTGGCCATGACTTTCGGGAGTTCCTGGATGACCCAAAACAATCCAACATGCCACAGGATGTCCATCATGGTCCACTGAAGCTATCTGAAGCTAGACCGATGGTTAATTCACCCATACAGACCCCGTTGATCAGTAAGATATCCAGGCCATGACATCCGGGAGTTCCTGGATGACCTCGTGCATTCTAACAGATCGCAGAGAGTCCATCGTGACTCATTGAAGCTACCTGAAGCTATATCGATGGTGAATACAATGGTACAAACACCCGTTGAACAGATAAATATTCTATTCGTGACTTCTGGATGTTCTTAGTTGTCCAGAACATCTTGAACTTGAACTTGAACTTGGACAAACCAAGCTGTCCCGTAACATAAAAATCAAAATCAAATTATTCGCTCTACAGCATTGCCTTGGCGTTCTCGATTGCGAGATTCCTACTCGAAACTAAGTGTCCGAAGGCTTGATTGTTGAGGCAATTGCAAACCTCTTTACACCTTAGCATCCATCCTCCCGGGATTCGAACTGACGACCTTTGGATTGTTAGTCCAACTGCCTACCAGCGACTCCACCGAGGCAGGACCCAGGAGACGACTCCTACACCTGGACTGAGCTAACGACCTAACCTTTGGTTAGTCCGGGGCCAACATTTACTTCCCGTCCGACGGAAGGCGTGATCAGACAAATCTCGTCTCGAAAAATTCCACCGGGACCGTTGGGATCGAACCCAGGCCGACTGGGTGAGAGGCAATCACGCTTACCCCTACACCACGGTTCCCGGCCATAACATAAAAAATGTACCTTAAAAAATCCTAAATAGTTGTTAAGTAGTTAAGCACTGCCTTAAAGGAGCTCTGGCTCACTGCCACGTGCTGCAGTATTAATGAAAAATGTAAAGATCGATGAAAAGATGAGAGGGCATGTAGCCCTACTCCATAAAAAAAAGAAATAATCAGAATATGAAAAATAAGACAAACCGAGCCTAACTCCGAATGGAGTTGGTGAATGTTCCAACTTCCAGTTGGATGTGCGTAATTCGGTCTTTATTATAAAAAAAAGCAAAAAAAAAAAAACATCCCAATATGATGCAGAGTATTCGTAGGTCACCGAAGTTACTGATTTTAAAAACCCTGATTGTGGTCCCCGTTGAACAGGAAGATATGACCATAATTGTTAAAACTTCCGACAGTTTAAAATCGGATCGCGTTATTTTGAATTTTTCGCGTAAATTGAGTTCGCGTTATTTTGAATTCTTCGCGTAAAAAAACCGCGTTAAAAAAATTTCGCGCAAAAGGAGGTCGCGTAAAAAGATTTTTGACTGTATAAGCTTAATTACATTGCTAATAACTGAAAATAGAATATTTTTTTCAGTGTGGTAAAAACCTGGATAGTAAATTAGTCAATATGGAGACTTTTATGTAAAATATTCTTGGGAATCGATTCCGACTACCAGTTTTTGAAAATTTCGACGTTTAGACCACTTAAAAAAAACAGTTTTCGTAAATGAGTTTTGTATTTTTTTAGGAGAGACATACCATCCTCCATATTTCGTCAGTCTTTTGGTAACATCTTAAGCTATTTCCTCAAAAATTTTGAACGAAAAAAATCGTGACATCATCTTCAAATTTAAGTTTAAGACTTAAAAATCAAAAAACTCAAATAAGTGGCGTGTAATTTTGTTTCAGTGTATTTTTTTCAGAAAGCTCGTCCAATTTCCTACAAGTTTGTCTTTGACCACTTTGTGATACAACGCAACGGCTTCGAGATACAGTAATTTTTAAATTGCAAAATACAAACATATTTAAATACCTTACGCCCTTCTCAAATGTTATTTTCGAGTACTAATTGCTCCATATGAACAAAAATGGCTTATATAGGTCTAGGGTAACATGTCTACAAAGTTTCATTGAAATCGGAGAGGGTCGGGTAAAAAAGTACAAGAAAAAATCCTGATTTGAGCTGGAATTGCTCTTTAGCTTTAAACGTTAAATCAAATTTGTAATTAAAAAGTAGTTTAAAGAAATTATGATAAGTGCCCCGTTTTTTTAGATATGATAAGTTATTAATATACGTTTGATTTCAATTAAAAACTTGCACTTGTTCGATTTTTTCAATTGACTAATGCCAAATTTTTAATAATAAACCCGCTTAAAAAGATAGTCTTGTTGCCAAAAATATCAAAATAGCACTTTGATCATGAATTACAACTTATATAAAGTGTTTTTTACTGTTCCAAAGTAATAAATAGCTCAAATAAAAGTGAGCAAGCAACTCTCCATTGTTGAAACATCTGAAAATGTTGATTTAATAGCAGAAACGGCAAAAGTGATGAGAAATGGTCGAACGGCTTAGTGTGATTAAAATGGGTATATTTCCCCTACGTACTTTTTGATTTTCGAGATTTTTTGATATGTTTTAGGGGACAAAAATCCGCATCTTTTGAGCCATAAAGAAACATGGTCAAAAAATCTGCCGCCGAGTTATAATTTTTTGAAAAAATCGAAGTTTCATGCAAAAACAAGTTTGACATTATTTTTTAATGCAAAATTGAATTTGCAATCGAAAAGTACTGTACAGATTTTTTGATAAAGGGCTCCGTTTTCAAGATATAGCCACCGAATGTTTGATTTTAGCGAAATATTTGCAGTTTTTCGATTTTTAAAAATAGTGACCATGAGTGACCATTCCTAATTTTTTTTTTGAAAGGTTCAAAAAATTTGCTATAAAATTGTCTTAGCGACATTGAAGATTGGACCTCGGGTTGCTGAGATAGAACCGCTTTAAGAAAAATAAACACGAAAATTGAAATTTTCTAAATCTCACCAAAACTCACCAAAATAAAAAAAAATCATGTAAATCAAGTCCAAGTTTCCAAGTTTTCCGTACTTAACACCACATTAATCTATCGCATTGAATGCGTGCTAAATTTACTTGAACAGTGCGATAACGCCACGATACCGTATCTGCGACGTCGTTGTTTACGACACTGTCAACTTGGAATATTCTTCCCTTACGATTCTGAGAAATGTTCATAGCCTCCGCCCTTTTCAGTCTCCACCATCGCGATGATGAGATAATGATTTTCCATCTCATTGGAGTACGGTTCAGGTCTCGCAGTTGCTGCAGATGATTCGCCGAAGCTGGCTGTTCCGAGCAGGTTTGGACCACGAAAGGAACCATCGTATATCTGGGTCATCACTATTGTCACCAGCCATCGCTACTGCTGGGATCACTGCCATGGAAGTGTGTGGAATGTCATTTCGATGGTCCCTCAACCCACCGTCAACTCCCCTCCGGGGTTATTGTTGAAATCGTCGGTTATGGTTGTGGCATGTATCAGAATCAATGATTATGCATTTAGCGGACATCGCGGAGATCCGTGCGAGGATGTCGGATTGCGTTCAAAGTGGCCAAGGGTGGGGGAGGGGCCATCCTATAAATCAAAGTCAGATCCGCACACGCAGGAAAATGAGCAGCCCGTTCACACCCACACTTCACAGTCCTGGTAGAATGGAATGCAAACAACCCTGTGGGATTGGGTTCCGTTGCGTCATCGTTTAGTCGTTGGGAGAGATAGTGTACTCTCGTGATGCGTTTTGTTGGTGAAACAAGATCCGCGAGAACCATTCCAGCCTCTGGCTGTTGTGGGTGTTAATCCGTGGGTGTTGCGGGAAGAGCAAACTTCTTTCACGAAGAAGCTGCTAGCATTTAGAACTGTGCAATATGCGATGCGCTTGAGTGATGACTTTTCAAGTTTTCAGCACTTGCATGAAAAGGGAAACAAAATAAAGAAAATAAAAACTATTTTGACTAACTTTTGGCAAAATATTTATTTTTTGTTAAATCACAAAAAAACATTCCAGTTATTTTTGCTGAGAGTAATAAATGGCTCTGTTTTGCTTTCCATTGGTCGATTGAGCTTTTCAGTTCACATCACGTTACACCCACGCTGATAAAGACAGATTCTCGCGAACTTCCGGCCCACCAAAAACAAACAAAAAAATACAACCATTTTTCCTTTCCAAACCAGCCCGGAAACTCATGCAGTCTTCGACTCGGGTGATAAAGCGCTTCTGCAAAAAAAAGCCGTTCAAATCCTGGAAACCACTGGCCAATAACACGCTCAATACGTTTTATTGCTGCAAATCGGGGGAAAACAACAGCAACGCCAAAGAAAATAGAAAACACCGTCAAGTGGACACAAACAGAAAAAAAACACATTTGAGTTATAAAAAACTACGATTCCCTGAGGGCTTGAATTTACATTGGGACCACCACCGTGGACCAGGACGAGGACGAGGAAAACCACCAAAGTTGCATTAGGGAGCTTAACCGGAAGCAGTTTGAGGGAAAGTGGACGGAAGATATCTCTGCCTGCGCTGGAACGAAACGATACGCGCTGTCCGACCATGTGGGCGTTCGACATCAGTTCAGTTGGGACAAAGCTTCGAGAAACAGATAGGGAGAGTTTTTTAGCACCGATTCTAGTTACTATAGTTACTAATTACGAACTCTTACTATAATGTAAATTTTAGCTTTTTTTTAGACCTACACAATTTTTTTTACACACGAAAAAAAAAAAGTTCGAACGATGTTTTTGATCGCAAAAATTACATGTTTGATCAAATTAAGTTCTGCAAAGTTCTAGAGTCATCTAGACATCCTAACAAATCACTGAAAAGAAGAATCATTTTGATTGGTTGAGTTATGCCCGGGAACCATCGAGTTGAAGTTACCGTTCCAACTTTTTTTGGAGCCTTGGGCAGCTCAATGCCTCACCCTTTGGTCTTCAAAGATCCCCAAAATTCGATTTCAATCCTGAGATATTCAATAATAACCGAAAAAACTCCGTGCATTGTTGCCACCTTTCATATGAAAGAAGTTTAAATCTTGTCGTGCTATCTTGACGCACTCTGAAAATTGATGTAGGGGGACAGGGGGTAATATGCACCCCCTAAGGGAAAACTGTGATTTCTCATCCATAACAATATTTCTGTGAAAGAATTTCGTTAGATGTTCATAAATAACTATTATTTAACGTCATCCAAGTAAAAAAAGTCTTTGAAAACCTCAAAATTGATTAAAAATAGTAGATTTCTAAAAATATTTTTGATTCATTTCAAACAACCATGCGGGGCAATATGCACCGCAACATTGGGGCAAAATGCACTACAACAACGGGGCAAAATGCACCACAACATGGGGTAAAATGCACCGGGTAAAAGCAGTTTTCACTAGTCACCACTAGATGACACCGCTGTTTTTACAAAGGAGCTTCACAGCGGTGCATTTTGCCCCGACCACGCTTTTTGCAGAAAATTTAAATAAAAATGCATTTTTGATGTTTTTGGACTCATCTATCTACAGAATAATGAAGATCATGGCAAAACAAATATGCCTCAACACTTACAGTAACAATAAATGCTTTTTATATTGTTCAAAAATCATAATGAATGTTCAATGAAAATTAGATGAAAACACAACAATTTAAAGTTTTGCAAATAACTTAAGCTGTTTTTAAACCACGATGCTCAAATTTTTCCAGCATGGTTTAGCAGTGTTAAGCTTACTATTTCTATGATTTTTTCCCCGGAAAATTCTTCCAAATACCGAGAAAAGCAGGGGTGCATTTTGCCCCGTGGGTGCATATTACCCCCTCTCCCCCTAAGTTTGACAACTGGCCAAAGGGACTTCAGATCAGCACGCGTTTGACACAAGTACGAGCTCGGCTATCGCAAACATTTGTAATGAGAGCTCGGGAAAACTTCAGGACAATGCACAAAATGGTCAACCAAACAAAACGTGTTTGTTATTGTTTACATTGCGTGCTCTAGTTTTTGTTTATTCAAGGTCAAACATTGGAACGTGTTTTTCTCAGAACGTAAAAAAAATTAAGCGACGTACGATAAGTTAGCCTTCCATCGGATGAGGAAGTAAAATGTCGGTCCCGGCCTTGGTTGTTAGGCCGTTAAGTCATTCCAGGTGTAGGAGTCGTCTCCATGCCATAAGTACAAACAACACACCAAACCAAGCCTACTCCGGTGGAATCGCTGGCGGCGGTTGGGCTCACAATCCAAAGGTGGTCAGTTCAAACACTGGGGTGGAAGGTTCCTTGGAGTAAAAAGAGGTTTGGGTGCTCTCCCCATTCAAGCCTTCGGACTCCTAGGTTCGAGCAGAAACTTGCAATAGAGGCCACAAAAGACCCGGGGGTCGTTAATGTGGATGGTATGATTTTTTTTGACGATAAGTTAGCACGACAGCGTCGATATGTTTCTCACGAGGACCAGAAACTGATTTGGATAAATCAATACGGAAATGAAAAATAATCAAACATTCCAATTTCACACCCCGATCGAGGTCAGCTGCCACTCCAAACATTTTATTAATTGGTATTTCATCCATCATTTTTATCGGTAAATTTGAGTTGAGAGTGCCGAAATCAATTGGCTGATTGGCATTTGGGGGGAGAGATACCTTGGCCTTCATTACTTTGTAAAGAACTTTTTTTCTCACCCCATTCTGGGAATGCGAATATTTTTAACGACGCGCTCGAGTCGAAATTTAATTTTAATTAAATACCACAAATTACAGTCAATTTGGCGTTACATGTGTACTCAATTTCGTAACGGGGTGAGGAGGATGAGGTGATGGTGAATGCATTTAATTTCATGTTTTATGGGTTGTTGTTTGCGAAAGCCAATAATTTATAAGCTCACAGCTTGTGGTGGTGGTGGTGCGGGTGGTGTCACACAGACGTCGTATTTATTCAATTGGGATCATTCATGGGTACTTTGGTGAAAAGCTCTCCAAATCCGGTGGCCCGGGGTGAGGTTATCACCGGATTCCTGAGTTACAGCCGGCCGCATTAATTTTTGAAACCAGATTAGATTGGATTATTTCGGGGAGAAGTGCCACTGAATGACACTGTCACTAATAAATTACTCGATACTCTACAAATTACGTGTGGGTCAAAAGTTACAAAACCAGCAATGCAAATAAATGACTAAACTGACGGTGAAATCCAATGGGGAATGAGGAAACTGTTGTTTGACGATGGAATCGACGGTGATGGTGATGTTTACGAGCCCAATTTGAAACAATTTCCCGCGAGGAGTTTGAAAATGTGGATCCAGGAACCAGGATGATGGACACACACTCGTTGACCTGGACAGCAAACAGCTAGAGGGGTTGAATAATTTTGTGGTTATGACTGTGACGATGCTGCTGAAAAGTCCAATTTATATTAAAAAGTTGAAAGTAATTTCAAAATAATAAAAAGCTAAAAAAAAGTTTTTTTAGGAAATGCGGTTTACATTTATTCTTTTTTTTTTTAAGTTGAAAATGAGTATGTGAAACTTTCTATGGAACTACTCAAAAAAGTTCACAGTTCACACATCACAAGGGAAAAAAATTTGGCACATGTCGAGTATTGTTAGCTTGTTGTTGGGGATGAAAGAAGCTGGAGAATGTGGTTTTACATGGTGACACAAGCGCGCCCTGTTTGGTCATGTAGAGGATAGTTTTGATATATTCAACTCTTATGTCAATTTAACTATCAACAGAAATGAAAATTATTGAGAGAACCAGATCGATTGGAAATAATTAGGCAATCTGTTCAAAGTTCTGGCTCTGACTCTGACTCTGATTCTGACTCTGACTCTGACTCTGAAATGATTTCCTAAAATCGGTCACATTTCATCCAACGTTAACCATTCGCCACGTGGCAACTCGGCTCGCCGGAATTACCAACCGACGTTCGTTCGCGCGCGCTATTGCAACCATTAAAAAAGTTTATCTTTGCAACACGAAACGCGCACACTTTACATTTTCATTTTCCACTTCCTTCCCGGTAAAATACAACAATAAAAAAACTACTCTGTAGAGTGGAAAATTCCCCCACTTCTGAAAAAAAAACCTCTATCCACGTAGTTCATCAACGTCGTCGTCGCCGACATTCCTGAAAGCAGGTGAGCTGAATTGCAGCACTGCTGTAATGCGTGTAGTATACCTTGCAGGCGCGAGCAGATTTTTACCCACGTTTCCGCGCCTAGAAGGAATGCAAACACACAGCAACTGCTGCTGCGAACAAAGTTTCCACGGTTTAGGCTGGTGTGACAAGATGTTTACTCCACACCTTCACTCTCCGCTATGTCTCTTCTCTGGCTCGAAATGGGCATTCCATAGTGTTTCAAAATTGAAGGGAAAAGTTGGTCCTTTAACCGCCACCACCACCCTGCGGGGATGAAACATTGTAATCGAATTAAAATGTTGTAACTGCTTTAATTAAATTCACACTTGGCAGCACTGCGCTCGTTTGGCTGCACTGGCTTGTCACACAGGTATCGTGGTCCAACAACCCGCAGAGGGTTGGGGAGAGCCTGACGAGTGGTTTTAATGGTTTGCTGTGAAATGGTAATTACTTTGGTTTTTCGAAAAATGGGGCAAGTTTCAGGAAGTTAATTCAAAGCGGAAAAAGTTGGGTGTCAATCCTAACTTTACAGTATTTGCTGTGGTAATAACTCTGTCGATGTAATATATAGAGATTTCTCCTTATTTTTGTATAAGACTTGAAATTTAAGGAGTTGAACATTCTGAAAAGACGGATATTTAAACTCGAGAAAAAAATGTATTTTATTAAAGCAATTCGCGACGAAATCGGCCCATTATGACCATTTTTATGGCAATTTTTGATTTAGCTTAAACTTTATGGGGGCCTTACCTATGACCAAAGATGCTTTTTTGTGTCGTTGGTTCACCCATACAAGTCTCCATACAATGTCTACAAAATTTGCAGATTTTTTTTATCAATTTTTTTTGACGAAGAACTTCGTCTTAGGGCTCTATACAGGGTAGCAATCCAAAATTTCGCGAAGCGAAATGAAACCGAAAAATGAAACGCCTTCCCCAATCAGAGTGGAAAATCACAGAAGCAACGCGGCCGACGGTTTTGATATAAATATAAACGCCACTCCCTCCACAGCATTAGTTTAGTCGGTGGTCTACCACCGAAGCGAGAGGAGCTTAGCTCTTCTCGCGAGCGCCAGCCTTCTTTCTTCCCTACAAAACCACGGGAAATTTGAAGGCTGGCTTCAGTCGGTGGTCTACCACCGAAGCGAGAGGAGCTCAGCTTTGGCCACTACTGCCAAAATTTGACATTTTGGCAGTAGTGGCCACCACCTGGAGTGGTCGGAGGCCCCGGGAATGTTCCGATAAGGGGACATTGCAGAACCATAAGAGTTGGGGCAATATAAGTATCAATCTTCAGGGTTTTTGACATAGGACTATGTCGTTACTTACTATACTGGGGGGGCAGTTCAAAATTTCGATCCCAAGCGTCACATTTGGCGAACGTTATTTCAAACGGTAATATTTTCATCCAGACACATTGGAATTACATAATTTTTGGACCATTCGATTCGGAAAACCTTCAGCAATTTTCTATAAAATTTTCAGTATTGGCAGAATAGCTTTTGAGGGGAAAACCGCCGCAGCAGAACTGGTCGTCGACGATCGTGAAAAGAGGGGAAGTAATAGCGAAGTAGAAGTATAAAAGAGAATTGATGAAATGATTTCAAATCAACTGGCACGAAAATCTTGACATTACGATTAGCTGTGAAGCGTTTCAAAACTTTATACGTTATCCAACGTCAAAATACCATAAGATCTTATAGCAGAAATAAATAAATCTTAAGAAATAACTGTTTCGTGATTGATTTTGTGGCCAAGAAACGCAAATAACAAAACTATAAAAAAAATCATTTACTTTTGTGTCCGAAGTTCTTCGTCATGATGGTTATGCCTGTAGAATTACCACTGCACCTTTTTCACTAAAACTCAATTTCTCAAAATACGTATTTTTTGATTTTCGAGATTTTTTTATATGTTTTAGGGGACAAAAATCCGCAACTATTGAGCCATAGAGAAACATGGTCAAAAAATCTGCCGCCGAGTTATGAATTTTTGAAAAAAAACAGTGATTTTTGGAAAAAATTGAAGTATCATGCAAAAACAAGTTTGACATTATTTTTTATTGCAATCGAAAAGTACTTTACAGATTTTTTGATAAAGGGCTCCGTTTTCAAGATATAGCCACCGAAATTTTGTTTTTGCGAAATATTTGCAGTTTTTCAGTTTTTAAAAATAGTGACCATGAGTGACCATTTCTAAAAATATTTTTTTTTAAAGTTCAGAAAATTTGCTATAAAATTGTCTAAGAGATATTGAAGATTGGAACTCGGGTTGCTGAGATAGAGCCGCTTTAAGAAAAAGAAACACGAAAATTGAAGTTTTCAAAATCTCACCAAAAAAAAACACACCATTTTCTAATGACGATATCTCAGCAACTAATGGTCCGATTTTCAATGTTAATACATGAAACATTCGTAAAGTTTTTCGATCTTTTCGAAAAAATATTTTTAAAATTTTTAAATCAAGACTAGCATTTTAAATGGGTTTCATATTCAATGTTTAGCCCTTTTAAAATGTTAGTCTTGATTTAAAATTTTGCCAAAATTTTTTTTTTCGAAAAGATCGGAAAATTTCACGAATGTTTCATGTATAAAATTCAAAATCGGACCATTAATTGCTGAGATATCGTCATTAGAAAATGGTGGGCTGATTGGGTGAGACTTAGAATACTTCAATTTTCGTGTTTATTTTTCTTTAAACCGCTGTATCTCAGCAACCAGAGGTCCAATCTTCAATGTCTCTTAGACAATTTTATAGCAAATTTTCTGAACTTTAAAAAAAAAATTTAGAAATAGTCACTCATGGTCACTATTTTTAAAAATTGAAATACTGCAAATATTTCGCAAAAATCAAACTTTCGGTGGCTATATCTTGAAAACGGAGCCCTTTATCAAAAAATCTGTAAAGTACTTTTTAATTGCAAATTCGATTTTGCATTTTAAAAATAATGTCAAACTTGTTTGTGCATGAAACTTCGATTTTTTCCAAAAATAACTATTTTTTCAAAAATTCATAACTCGGCGGCAGATTTTTTGACCATTTTTCTCTATGGCTCAAAAGTTGCGGATTTTTGTCCCCTAAAATATATAAAAAAATCTCGAAAATCAAAAAGTACGTATTTTGAGAAATTGAGTTTTAGTAAAAAAAAAGTTGATAAAAAAGTCCTCAATTTTTTTTTTCCGTGTATCTATTTTTTTCTCAAAAGTCCTCAACAATACCTACATTTTTGCCGAAGATACCAAATTGATTGAAAATTCACGCAAAAGTTACAGTTGTTTGAATATTTACATACCATTTTTGTATGGACAGCTGCCAAAATTGTATGGAGACTTGTATGGATGAACCAATGACACAAAATAGCATATTTGGCCATAGGGAAGGCCCCCACAAAGTTTGAGCCAAATAAAAAAAATCCAAATAAAATCCATTTCCGGTTTTGGTAGAGAATTGCTCACTTATGATCACTATTTAAAAAAATCGAAAAACTGAAAATATTTCGCTAAAATCAAACTTTGGGTGGCTATATCTTGGAAACGGAGCCCTTCATTAAAAAATCTGTAAAGTACTTTTCGATTGCAAAATAAATTTTACATAAAACATTGAGGTCAAGTTTGGGTTTGATTTTTTGCTCCGCGTTTTTTCGTCTTCTGAAGATTTCCGTCAAAGTCTTATCGGCCAGATCTATACGAGCTTGTGAGTGGTAGTGGAAAAGGTGGAGATGGTGGATATCCGGGTTACGGTTACTTTTGTGGATTTGGCAGAACCATGAGCTGTTGCTGTTTTGCTGCAAGTCCGGGAAGACGTCGCTGACCTTGGATAGAGCCTCAATCGTGCAGATAACGAGATCTTGGCTGATCTGATGCGGCCGTTCATAAGGATAAGAACTTAGAAGCTGCCAATTGGGACACAATCTGGCTGTGTCTTTTAAAGATTCGAAGATTTGCTGATTCTTGGTGAGAGCTTTCCATCATCATTTGCTAAATAACTATATTTCCCTATATTATTATACCATAAAACAAATAACTTTCTACCCCTTCCTCACTTTCCGATTCCTTAATTCCATTTTGCCCAATTTTACTTCCCCCCAAAAATATAATTGTCTGCCAAATTTACACTAACACACCACACCTAACTGACTCGTAGCGTTTGGTACGGTATGTCCACGCATCCTTCCTCCCCTGTAGATTCTGTGAAATGTGATCCCTTCACAGAATCCTCTCTGCGGTAAACACAACGCAGTAGGGCTGGCCGCTTTAATTTTTGTATTACATTTTCGAGGATCGAAAGGCACGCCGTCGAATATGTTTTAAGGCTTATGATATAAAATCATTTTATTAAATGAAGCCCTTCCTACATCACTGTTGATCGGAAGGCACGCCGACGGAGAATTTCTGGAGAATTGCGGTCGAATTAATACTATATTTAAATCCCTAGTTAGCTATCTTTCCGCAGCCGGCTGCCTAAGATTTTTAAAATTTCAACCGATAAGCAAATTGCTTATGGTCGCATCACCTACCACAGTGAATCCTGACCTCATACCCATCTTACTAACCCCTCAAAACTCATGTGATACTTTGTCGGAGACGCAGCTGATTTAGCGGTCCCATCACTCAAGTATCGGACTAACATTCCCATCCACTTCCCCGTGTCTTACCACTGGTCGTGGCCGGCGTCGGTATTGATCAGCACGATAGGGACCTTTGAAAATTGCGAAGGGGTGATGATTGGTTCCTACTTTTCATCTGTGGTCCACGGAGCAATGTTTGCTACACGGCGTGTTTTCTGGGCAACCTTAAGGAGAAAAAATAGTCATCACTACTTTCAAAAGTGTCTTATAGGAAATTTTCTCAGCTTTCCAATGCTTCTAAGAGCGAAATGTTTCATCGGGAAATTTCTGAGATATCTATATTTTAAGTTTTTTCTTTTAAAATCCTTGATCATTTATTGGAAACTTTTAAATAACAGTTCAGGAAACTTGTCAAATGATGTGTTTCATGTGTATTTTACTGACCAAAATGTGCAAAATAAGACAAGAAACAACTTTGTAGAAGGTTGCAAACCGCTAAACATTTTGAAAATTAAGTTTTAACCGAATTTTTGAATATGTGGGATTTATTCAAATAACAAAATAATAAAACCGTATTGAAATATTATTTTTACAAGAACAAATAGATTATTACATAATTGTTGTGTACAAATAACACCGGTCTGCTCTGATTCAGCTTGGAATAAGCTGATACAACCGAAATTTCTACAGGTTTGAGATTAAGAGGGTATTACAAGATTTTTATGAATAAATATCATATATCATATTGGATACAAAACATGTTTTATACTCGAAATTATACTGAAAAATACTGTTGCTAGCTTTAGTAGAAATACTTTTCATTAGTATGAAATGATTGTTTCAGTTTTTTGTAATAAATGATCAAGGAATCAGCAATATTTTAGAAGTTTATAAGACTCTCATCTTTAATCTCATTAAAAAAAAATTATATGTCTTGATTTTCGTTTAAATAGTTTGGAAAGAAAGTTTCTGTTAGATTTTTTTTGTTAAAATACTATTTAATTTTTGTTCAAACAAAATAAATGTTTGTGACGGTGTTTTCAGAATTCTGAATTGGAAGACTCGAGTTTTATTGCTACTTTTAAGTGCATTTTCTACAGAAAACATTTTATAACATTTTATCTTTATTTTATTATCATGAAAATATGACTTTTGAAGCTTGCTATAGTAATATGTAGAACATTTTCGATTTCAAATCATATTTGTATTTATGTTCCTGGTTAATGTTTGTTTAAGAAAATATCAAATTTATTCATTAAAATTCAATAATACCTTTCACAATCACAAACCTGCCAAAGTTTTGGTTGAACAAGCTAAATTAGAGCAGACACGTGATATTTGAACACCAAAAATGTGTAATAATCTAATAATTCTTGTAAAAAATATATTTTTACACTGTTTTATCATTTAAATTTCTGAATAAATCCCATGTATTCAAAAACTCAGATAAAACATAATTTTCAAATTGTTTATCGGTTTGCAACCTTCTACAAAGTTGTTGCTTGTCTTATTTTGCACATTTTAATGAGTCAATGACAAATGAAACACATCATTTGATAAGTTTTCTGAACTGTTAGAATAAAGTTTCTAATAAATAATATAGAAATTTAAAACCAAAAAACTTAAAATAGAGATATCTCAGAAATTTCCCGATCAAACATTTCGCTTTTAGAAGCATTGGAAAGCTGAGAAAATTTCCTATAAGACACATTTGAAAGTGACGATGACTATTTTTTCCTGATAGGGTTGTTCTAGAAAACACGCCGTGTGCTATGCTAAAAAATGTTGATTAAAAAATCTGCAATTTTTTCCGTGTACCTATTTTTTCACAGAAGTCCTCAACAATACCTACAGTAGAGTGTAATAAAAATGACTTTTTGGCGGGCATTCAAGGGTTTGTTCCGGTGGGCATACTAAGCCCAAATCCAAAATATGAGCTTGATTGGACGTAACAGGAGCTGGCGCTCCGGCCTTCAATTTTAAATGGGATTTAACCCGTAAAAAAAGATTTTTTCAAAAATGTCACTTTTTGAGGCATTTTGGCCACTGAAGCGTTTATTTTCAACATCATTGGCGTGTAGGCCAGATCCTTGCGCATCTTTTAGTATATATAACATTGAAATTTGGAGCACTCTGGAGCTCGGTACAGACCTTCAAAGTTTGGCATTTTTTCGAAAAATCGGCCCCGGCAAAATCAAATGGCGTCTAGGGCGTCACGAGGCGCGACGCATATCTTTTTTGCCGGGACCGATTTTTTCGAAAAAATGGACCGGCCCGTGGCTTAATGACTACGGCTCCCGCCTCATAAGCGGAAGGTTCCGGGTTCGATTCCCGACCGGTCTCCTTGAAATTATTGGACTATAATTGAACTTTGAATATGAACAAAAAACGCATGGTATCAGGTGGGATTCGAACTCACACCTTTGGATTGGTAATCATATGCTCTAGCCACTGGCCACCGAGGGTTGACACCCTTGAGTGAATTAATCCGTAGTGGTGAAATAATGTCACAAGGTCATTTACTAAATAATACAACAATCCCTCTCCCAACGATTCCCCTACACACACCACACACCATATTCTACAAATAACTCGAAGTGGTTGGTACGGTATGTCCCCACTTCTTCTTCTTCCCCTGATGATTCCATGAAATGTGGGTTCCGTTCATAGAATCTGTCTCTTGCGGTTAATACAACGCAGTAGGCCGGGCCGCTTTAGTGAGTGTAATACATTTCGGGGGTTCTCGAAAGTACTGCAATCATTAATAATGACAAGAAAGAACTCAAGGCGTAATCTAACCATAAGTTCTTCCCGGATGCTTTCTTCGGACTGGCTGCGCTTGTGTTCGATTAGATTAGATTAGATTAGGGACCGATTTTTCGAAAAAATGCCAAACTTTGAAGGTCTGTACCGAGCTCCAGGGTACTCCAGGCCGGAGCGCCAGCTCCTGTTACGTCCAATCAAGCTCATATTTTGGATTTGGGCTTAGTATGCCCACCGGAACAAACCCTTGAATGCCCGCCAAAAAGTCATTTTTGATACATCCTAACCTACAGCTTTGCCGAAGACACCAAATTGATCAGAAAATTCACTCAACAGTTACTGCTGTTTGAATATTGTCATATCATTTTTGTATGGACAGCCGTTAAAATTGTATGGAGACTTGTATGGTTGAACCAAAGACACAAAATAGCTTCTTTGGTCATAGTAGGGGCCCCAACAAAGTTTGAGCCAAATAAAAAAAAATACAAATTAAATCAATTTCCGGTTTGGTAGAGAATTGCTCAAACCAGTTTAATATTTTTCAAACATCTTCGCACATTAAAAAACCATCCTTTACTGTCAGTGTGTGTGTGTGGTCCAATCCAATACCCGCTAACCGGTAGCGATATTATGGGAAAGTGTAATTTGTATCAGACTTTGTATATGCCGAATGCTGATACAACTTATCTCAGTCCCGGGTATTAGGTGGTGATAGCCCTCGCGCTGCTTCCAACGACCCGTTTCAGAATGACAGAGCTCCTTGCGGTCCAATTCCGAGGTCGCTGGGCATTGTTCGGCCCCGCCTAAACATAAAAGCAAGCATCTGAAGGAAACTCGAACTATATTTAGACAAATCAGGGATCAGCGCGTATTTAATTTGAGAAGATAACATGTTTCAACACTACGGATCAATTCACTGTTAGAGCGTAGACCTTCTGATGGCAGACTGCTTAGCGTCCCAGACCACCAATCCAGAGGTGTGAGTTCGAACCCCTCCTGATTCTTTTTCGTTTTTGTTCATATTCAAAGTTCAAATTCCTGATTCCAAATTTCAAAGGTAACGGCCGGGATTTGATCCCTGAACGTTCTGCTTATGAGGCAGTAGCCGTAACCATTAAGCCACGGAGCTGGTTAAAACCATCCTTTACTGTCAAAAAAAGCAAAGCAATCCACTTTAACGACCCCCGGGTCTTTTTTGGGCTCTGTTGCAAGTTTCTGCTCATTTCTAGGCGTTCGAAGGTTATGTGTGGTGAGTCACTCAAAACCTCTTTTACGCTAGTGGACCGACGTTTTACTTCCCCATCCGATAGAAGACGTGGTCAGGCAAATCTCGGCTCGAAAAATGCCACCGGGTCCGTCTGGGATTGAACCTAGGCCATACTGGGGTTTGGAGGCTAACACGCTAACCACTAAACCACCGGACCTTTACTGTCAGTATAGTCCAAATAAGCTAAAATCATATTATTACGGTGCAATCTACAAGAATAGTTCCTCCGAAAACCTCAACCCATAGAGGCCCCGACAAATGAGTCCCCACAGCCCAACCCTGCAAGCACTCTGAAGCCCTCTTATCACTCTCCCATCCAAATGCTAATTTCTGTGTGCCACTTCCAGGAGTCAAAATTTGATTTGCCCTGAGCAGAGATAGGTTGACAAAGAGCAGTGTAATTTCCATAACGACAGCACAGCAGAGCGGGATGAATTTCTCCGTCAAAAGGAGCAGCAAGATTCTTCTTCGGGAGGCCAAATTTGAGCAAAATTGCTGCACAAAATGCTCATAATACATTCATATTCGTTTGCCAAGTTCACTTTGCTGGTCCCAGTATTAAATTATTCAAAGATTCGTTGCCCGGGAAAGGTTCTGGGCATAGCATGGCCAACCACACCGAAGCCGGGGCGCTTCCGGTGAGGTGCGAAACGGCACAAACACCAGGATTACTTCCGGTGACTCGTTCTCTCTCTCCCTCTCTCTCTTCCTAAAAGAAGGGGGGAGGGGAAAATTCAAATCACTCAAATATTTGCATAACAATGCACACCAACACAACCGCACACAAATACACGTGTGTGAGTGTGCGGATTCCCGGAGAAGACAAACGGGACGGACAGACAGACACAAGACGGACAGGTTAAGCAGTGACGGGATGTTACTGGTTGTAATACGGAAGATTGGTGGTTCCGGATTGTGGCGACGACGTGAAGGCGGCGGCTTCAGGTTGGCACGTGCCCCGTGGAAATTTTGAGAGATTTCAATCAGATGGGTGCCATGGTCCCATGTACAGTTGGTTTCAATGCGCATAGGACACTTTAAAAAAAGAATTCTAGAATCTAAAGATTCCAGAGAGTTTATCTGAACTATACAATTCCCAACGAAAACGAATAAATCTGACCCGGCTTTCAAAATGAAGCTTATCTCGTTCAAAACTACTACATTCGCATATCTGATCCAACGGAACACCGACGGCCCGTTTACTGATTTAAATTAATGAAGGCAAACATTCCTTCTCGCACAAAACTCTGCTCCGGCACAGTCTTTGCACGCGGAACTGCATCATCATCATTTTTGACACGTGGCTTAACAGCAGCAGCGGAAGCTTTCCGTCAGACTTGCCAAATCCAGGAACAACTCTATTGTTTACTCACCTCACCTGCCCACACACACACATGCACACTTACCCACTCTGGATTGTGAAAATAATTAAATATTTAATCAGTGTCTATCGCTCGACTTGGCTTGCAGAGTTTACACCTGAATTTCAGCATTTTGAGGGGGCTGCACGTGAGTTAAGGAAATGTTGATGATTTCCAGGCTCCAACAGCAGCTGCCGGAATCATTCATGGACGCCGGTTTAACCGGGGTTCGCATTACATATTCATTAAACATACACAAACAGACACACGCTGATACGTTTCGGGCAAGTCCGATGGCCAGATGGACGAACCGGATGACCGGATGGACAGATTGTAACAGCTGATGCAAAAGGGGTTTGATGTAACTCAAGTTGCACTGACGAAAATCGGCAAGGATGTGCCACCAGGTGTGTGTTTAATTATTTAGCAGATAATTGGTCTGATTAGACTCTGCGGGATACAGGGGCTTTTGAAATAGTTTAAAATTATAGTTACGGTATGGCCTAGTAACTAGTTGACTGGTTCAAAATTGTCAAATCCTGTACGCAACGTACACGGAAAAAAAAGTGTTCCGGAAATCATGCAAATCGTACCATGAAATCGTGAATATCGCGATTTTTGCTTTACGAATTTTTGAACTATGCATATTGGGCACGAATTATCCAGGAATCGTGAATAAATATGCATGACTTTCCATGGCCGATTTCACTCGTAAACGTGAATAATGTTCATGATTTCATGAAATAGATGCATGTAGTCGTGAAAAATATTCACGATTTTATGAATAAAAATTCATGATTACGGTCGAAAAAATATACATCGTGAATAAAAATTCATGATTTCATGCATAAAATTCATGAAGTCGTGAATTTTTATGCATGAATTCATGCACAAAATTCATGAGTTCTGGAATATTTTTTATGATTTATTTTTGAAGGCGTAAAAAAATTCGAGATATCATGTATAAACTTCATGAAATCATGCATAAATTTCATGAATTCGTGATTTTTTTTTTTATGAATTCATGAATTTAATTCACGTTTACGAGTATATTCGGGCATGTCTAATCATGCAAATTTATTCACGGCTACTGGTTTATTCGTGCCCAATATGCATAGTTCAAAAATTCGTAAAGTAAAACTCATAATATTCACGATTTCATGGTACGATTTTCACAATTTCCGAATTACTTTTTCTGTTCATTTACCATATTGTTCCACTGGGTGCAAATATCGGAATTGACAAGGAACCCTGTTTTGTGAAAAAACGGAGGACATTTTATGTATTGCCAATGTACTCTGGCCCCACCTGGCCACTTTGGAACTGGTCACCGGTTCCCGGTGGTCACTGGGGACAATTTGGAATGTGCAAGGAACCCTGTCTTGTGACATATAAAAATTCATGAAATTCAAATCTTTGGCCATTTTAAGTGATGCCAACGTACTCTGGCCCCACTTGGCCACTTTGGAACCGGTCACCGCTTACCGGTGGTCACTGGGGACATTTTGGAATGTGCAAGGAACCCTGTCTTGTGACATATCAAAATTCATGAAATTTAAAACTATGGCCATTGTATGTGATGCCAATGTACTCTGGCCCCACTTGGCCACTTTGGAACCGGTCACCGCTTACCGGTGGTCACTGGGGACATTTTGGAATGTGCAAGGAACCCTGTCTTGTGACATATCAAAATTCATGAAATTTAAAACTATGGCCATTGTATGTGATGCCAATGTACTCTGGCCCCACTTGGCCACTTTGGAACCGGTCACCGGTTACCGGTGGTCACTGGGGACATTTTGGAATGTGCAAGGAACCCTGTCTTGTGACATATCAAAATTCATGAAATTTAAAAACTGTGGTCATTGTATGTGATGCCAATGTACTCTGGCCCCACTTGGCCACTTTGGAACCGGTCACCGGTTACCGGTGGTCACTAGGGACATTTTGGAATGTGCAAGGAACCCTGTCTTGTAACATATCAAAATTCATGAATTTTAAAACTGTGGCCATTGTATGTGATGCCAATGTACTCTGGCCCCACTTGGCCACTTTGGAACCGGTCACCGGTTACCGGTGGTCACTAGGGACATTTTGGAATGTGCAAGGAACCCTGTCTTGTGACATATCAAAATTCATGAAATTTAAAACTGTGGTCATTGTATGTGATGCCAACGTACTCTGGCCCCACTTGGCCACTTTGGAACCGGTCACCGGTTACCGGTGGTCACTAGGGACATTTTGGAATGTGCAAGGAACCCTGTCTTGTAACATATCAAAATTCATGAATTTTAAAACTGTGACCATTGTATGTGATGCCAATGTACTCTGGCCCCACTTGGCCACTTTGGAACTGGTCACCGGTTCCCGGTGGTCACTGGGGACATTTTGGAATGTGCAAGGAACCCTGTCTTGTGACATATCAAAATTCATGAAATTTAAAACTGTGGTCATTGTATGTGATGCCAATGTACTCTGGCCCCACTTGGCCACTTTGGAACCAGTCACCGGTTACCGGTGGTCACTACACGGAAAAAAAAGTGTTCCGGAAATCATGCAAATCGTACCATGAAATCGTGAATATCGCGATTTTTGCTTTACGAATTTTTGAACTATGCATAATGGGCACGAATTATCCAGGAATCGTGAATAAATATGCATGACTTTCCATGGCCGATTTCACTCGTAAACGTGAATAATGTTCATGATTTCATGAAATAGATGCATGCAGTCGTGAAAAATATTCACGATTTTATGAATAAAAATTCATGATTACGGTCGAAAAATATACATCGTGAATAAAAATTCATGATTTCATGCATAAAATTCATGAAATCGTGAATTTTTATGCATGAATTCGTGCACAAAATTCATGAGTTCTGGAATATTTTTATGATTTATTTTTGAAGGCGTAAAAATTCGAGATATCATGTATAAACTTCATGAAATCATGCATAAATTTCATGAATTCGTGATTTTTTTTTATGAATTCATGAATTTAATTCACGTTTACGAGTATATTCGGGCATGTCTAATCATGCAAATTTATTCACGGCTCCTGGTTAATTCGTGCCCAATATGCATAGTTCAAAAATTCGTAAAGAAAAACTCGTAATATTCACGATTTCATGGTACGATTTTCACAATTTCCGGATTACTTTTTCTGTACATTTACCATATCGTTCAACTGGGTGCAAATGTCGGAATTGACAAGGAACCCTGTTTTGTGAAAAAACGGAGGACATTTTATGTAATGCCAATGTACTCTGGCCCCACCTGGCCACTATGGAACCGGTCACCGGTTACCGGTGGTCACTGGGGACATTTTGGAATGTGCAAGGAACCCTGTCTTGTGACATATCAAAATTCATGAAATTTAAAACTGTGGCCATTGTATGTGATGCCAATGTACTCTGGCCACACTTGGCCACTTTGGAACCGGTCACCGGTTACCGGTGGTCACTGGGGACATTTTGGAATGTGCAAGGAACTCTGTCTTGTGACATATCAAAATTCATGAAATTTAAAACTATGGCCATTGTATGTGATGCCAATGTACTCTGGCCACACTTGGCCACTTTGGAACCGGTCACCGGTTACCGGTGGTCACTGGGGACATTTTGGAATATGCAAGGAGCTCTGTCTTGTGACATATCAAAATTCATGAAATTTAAAACTGTGGCCATTGTATGTGATGCCAATGTACTCTGGCCACACTTGGCCACTTTGGAACCGGTCACCGGTTACCGGTGGTCACTGGGGACATTTTGGAATGTGCAAGGAACTCTGTCTTGTGACATATCAAAATTCATGAAATTTAAAACTGTGGCCATTGTATGTGATGCCAATGCACTCTGGCCCCACTTGGCCACTTTGGATTCGGTCACCGGTTACCGGTGGTCACTGGGGACATTCTAAATTTACAAAGGTCCCAGTTATGTGATGTTCAAAAATGCTTTAAATGAATGAAAAATACAAAAGTAACTTTAGTTAATTGGGTACCGATCGTTACTTTACAAAAATACAACAAAAACTTTAATTAAATACAAAAAGACCTAAGGGATTACATGTGCAGTCCAGATTCGATTGTCTGATGTACTGATAATAGAATAATCGAGAATTCGTATAATTTAGCCATTAATTTTTTGTCTCATTAATAACTCCAATTACAATAAAGTGATCATTTACAATTATGGGATTTATTTTTTTCATTGCAGATGATCAAACACTTTAATTTGACGAAAATAGAGTCATAGAGAGTTGAATTGAAAATTTGAAAAATAAAAAAACACCGAAATAAAATACTCAAAATACTCGACAAATTAAAAATCTTAAAATACTTCAAAAACTCTTTAAAAACTATTTAAAATACGCAAAATAAATTAAATACTTCAAAAATTAAAAATATTTGAAATACGCAAAATACATAAAATAAATAAAATGCTCAAAATACTTAAAATACTTTTTTGTATACTTCATTACAGAGTTTTAAAGCCAAAAACTAGTTCAACTCTTTATTTAAAATAATTAAAATACTTTAAATACTTGAAATTCTTAAAATACTTAAAATACTTAAAATACTTAAAATACTTAAAATACTTAAAGATTAGTGCGCTGACCACGGGGACGCGTTGTCTTGTTTTTGCATGCTCATTTTCATTTCTTTTGTGTCGCTGTTTGTGTGCTTGGGTGAGTGGTTATTATAATTAAATAATCGCATCATTAGTGCGCTGACCACGGGGACGCGTTGTCTTGTTTTTGCATGCTCATTTTCATTTCTTTTGTGTCGCTGTTTGTGTGCTTGGGTGCGTGGTTGTTATAATTAAATAATGGCATCATTAGTGCGCTGACCACGGGGACGCGTTGTCTTGTTTTTGCATGCTCATTTTCATTTCTTTGTGTCGCTGTTGGTGTGCTTGGGTGCGTGGTTGTTATAATTAAATAATGGCATCATTAGTGCGCTGACCACGGGGACGCGTTGTCTTGTTTTTGCATGCTCATTTTCATTTCTTTTGTGTCGCTGTTTGTGTGCTTGGGTGAGTGGTTATTATAATTAAATAATCGCATCATTAGTGCGCTGACCACGGGAACGCGTTGTCTTGTTTTTGCATGCTCATTTTCATTTCTTTTGTGTCGCTGTTGGTGTGCTTGGGTGCGTGGTTGTTATAATTAAATAATGGCATCATTAGTGCGCTGACCACGGGGACGCGTTGTCTTGTTTTTGCATGCTCATTTTCATTTCTTTTGTGTCGCTGTTTGTGTGCTTGGGTGAGTGGTTATTATAATTAAATAATCGCATCATTAGTGCGCTGACCACGGGGACGCGTTGTCTTGTTTTTGCATGCTCATTTTCATTTCTTTTGTGTCGCTGTTTGTGTGCTTGGGTGAGTGGTTATTATAATTAAATAATCGCATCATTAGTGCGCTGACCACGGGGACGCGTTGTCTTGTTTTTGCATGCTCATTTTCATTTCTTTTGTGTCGCTGTTTGTGTGCTTGGGTGAGTGGTTATTATAATTAAATAATCGCATCATTAGTGCGCTGACCACGGGGACGCGTTGTCTTGTTTTTGCATGCTCATTTTCATTTCTTTTGTGTCGCTGTTTGTGTGCTTGGGTGCGTGGTTGTTATAATTAAATAATGGCATCATTAGTGCGCTGACCACGGGGACGCGTTGTCTTGTTTTTGCATGCTCATTTTCATTTCTTTTGTGTCGCTGTTTGTGTGCTTGGGTGAGTGGTTATTATAATTAAATAATCGCATCATTAGTGCGCTGACCACGGGGACGCGTTGTCTTGTTTTTGCATGCTCATTTTCATTTCTTTTGTGTCGCTGTTTGTGTGCTTGGGTGCGTGGTTGTTATAATTAAATAATGGCATCATTAGTGCGCTGACCACGGGGACGCGTTGTCTTGTTTTTGCATGCTCATTTTCATTTCTTTTGTGTCGCTTTTTGTGTGCTTGGGTGCGTGGTTGTTATAATTAAATAATGGCATCATTAGTGCGCTGACCACGGGGACGCGTTGTCTTGTTTTTGCATGCTCATTTTCATTTCTTTTGTGTCGCTGTTTGTGTGCTTGGGTGAGTGGTTATTATAATTAAATAATCGCATCATTAGTGCGCTGACCACGGGGACGCGTTGTCTTGTTTTTGCATGCTCATTTTCATTTCTTTTGTGTCGCTGTTGGTGTGCTTGGGTGAGTGGTTATTATAATTAAATAATGGCATCATAAGTGCGCTGCCCACGGGGACGCGCTGTCTTGTTTTTGCATGCTCATTTTCATTTCTTTTGTGCCGCTGTTTGTATGCTTGGGTGCTTGGTTATTATATATAGGTGAAGGGATTTTATTGAATGATCATTATATTGCATTATTATATTTATTTGATTATATAACCACACTATATTTTACACTTAACACATCATACAAAACACATATGAAACTGTAAACAGGAGCGTTTGGTACGGTATGTCCACGCATCCTTCCTCCCCTGTAGATTCTGTGAAATGTGATCCGTTCTCAGAATCCTCTCTGCGGTAAACACAACGTAGTAGGGCTGGCCGCTTTAATTTTTGCAATACATTTTCGGGTGTTCTCGGATGTACTGCAATTATTAATAATGACAAGAAAAGTGCTTGGGGCGTAATCTAATCACAAGACTTTCCAGCATGCTTTCATCGGACTGGCTGCGTTTGTGTTAGATTAGATTAGATTAGATTAGATTAAAATACTTAAAATACTTAAAATACTTAAAATACTTAAAATACTTAAAATACTTAAAATACTTAAAATACTTAAAATACTTAAAATACTTAAAATACTTAAAATACTTAAAATAATTAAAATACTTAAAATACTTAAAATACTTAAAATACTTAAAATACTTAAAATACTTAAAATACTCAAAATACTTAAAATACTAAAAATACTAAAAATACTTAAAATACTTAAAAAACTTAAAATACTTAAAATACTTAAAATACTTAAAATACTTAAAATACTGAAAATACTTAAAATACTTAAAATACTTAAAATACTTGAAATTCTTAAAATACTTAAAATACTTAAAATACTTAAAATACTTAAAATACTTAAAATACTTAAAATACTTAAAATACTTAAAATACTTAAAATACTTAAAAAACTTAAAATACTTAAAATACTTAAAATACTTAAAATACTTAAAATACTTAAAATACTTAAAATACTTAAAATAATTAAAATACTTAAAATTCTTAAAATACTTAAAATACTTAAAAACTTAAAATACTAAAAATACTTAAAATAATTAAAATACTGAAAATACTTAAAATACTTAAAATACTTAAAATACTTAAAATACTTAAAATACTTAAAATACTTAAAATACTTAAAATACTTAAAATACTTAAAATACTTAAAATACTTAAAATACTTAAAATACTTAAAATACTTAAAATACTTAAAATACTTAAAATACTTAAAATACTTAAAATACTTAAAATACTTAAAATACTTAAAATACTTAAAATATTTAAAATACTTAAAATACTTAAAGTACTTAAAATACTTAAAATACTTAAAATACTGAAAATACTTAAAATACTTAAAATACTTAAAATACTTAAAATACTTAAAATACTTAAAATACTTAAAATACTTAAAATACTTAAAATACTTAAAATACTTAAAATACTTAAAATACTTAAAATACTTAAAATACTTAAAATATTTAAAATACTTAAAATACTTAAAATACTTAAAATACTTAAAATACTTAAAATACTGAAAATACTTAAAATACTTAAAATACTTAAAATACTTAAAATACTTAAAATACTTAAAATACTTAAAATACTTAAAATACTTAAAATACTTAAAATACTTAAAATACTTAAAATACTTAAAATACTTAAAATACTTAAAATACTTAAAATACTTAAAATACTTAAAATACTTAAAATACTTAAAATACTTAAAATACTTAAAATCAAAAAAAAAAAAAAAAAAAAAAAAAATCGGACCATTAGTTGCTGAGATATCGACATTAAAAAATGGTGGGCTGTTTGGGTGAGACTTAGAAAACATCAATTTTCCTGTTTTTAAACCTTTGCATTGCAATATCTCAGCAACTAAAGGTCGTATCAACAAAGTCCGAGGAAGCAAAATATAGAGAATTTTCTCAGCTTTTCAAAAATATTTTTTTCCAAAAGTGTGCAAACATGTGCACTAATTCAAAAAAAATGAAAAACTGCGATTATTTTCAAAAAAGTCATCTAAATATGGATTTAACTTGAAAACGGTGCACTTTATCAAAATTTTACTAAAGTACTTTTTGATTGCAAATTTGATTTTACATTGAAAAATGAAGTTAAAAAATTTTGCGACCAATATTTCGATTTTTTGAAAAAATCAGTATTGATTAAGAAATTCATAACTCGGTCAATGATTTTTTGCACAACCTCGAAATTTCTGAAAAGTTGGCATTTGATGTCCTCTAAAACATATCAAAAAATAAAAAAAAATAAAAATATTGTTTTTTTTGCAAATCAAATTTTAGTGATAAAAAGTTTAATAAAAAAATCACCAAATTTTTTTTACCGTGTATCATTTTTTTCCAGTGTAGTCCGTATCCATACCTACAACTTTGCCGAAGACACCAAATCGATCAAAAAATTCCTTGAAAAGATACAGATTTTTGAATTTTCATACATCATTTTTGTATGGACAGCTGCGAAATTTGTATGGAAAATTATAAGGACAAACTAATGATGCAAAATGGCTTCTTTGGGCATACCGAAGGCACCAAAAAAGTTTCAGTCGGATTAAAAAATACAAAAATTAAAATTGAAGAAAAAAGACCGATTTCGTAGAGAATTGCTCATTGTTACTTTTTTATGTAACTTTGCAAGGATTTTTAAAAATGTATTTTTTTCTGGGGATAACTTTGAAAATAAGTATGCAGTAATTTTTGTAGTGTACCAGTGTATGCCTCTAACCTAATCTAATCTAATCTAATATATTCCAATCTAACATTCCGATGAAAGCATGCTGGAAAGTTTTGTGATAAAAGCGGCCAGCTCTATTGCGTTGTGTTTACCACAGAATCTGCAGGGGAGGAAGGATGCGAGGACATTAACGTGGCTCACGGATATATGAAAAAGACAAAAGTGTTCATTTTCGAACGCCTTGGCCGGAATTGTGTAGCATTATAGCCCCAGAAGCTAGCCAGAAATTTTGAGCGCATTTGGTTAGTGTTGAGTTGTTCCACTGAATGTTGAGTAGTTCCACCTGAAGTTTTAAAGAAATTACAATGATTTAATTTATTTATTTTCAACTTTTTAACTCTTCTTTGAGAAAGTTTTCCTATGCCCTATGATTTTTTTTCTCAAAATAGAGGTTTCTTATAGGTTTTGATCCGGGGAACAACGTTGTACAACTGTAGAACATCACAAAGCGCTAGCAATCAATCCCGGAAAGATACAGGCAAATTTTTAGAGCATGGTCATTTTTTTCCATGCTCCATAAATATCCTGTATCTTTTTGGGATCAATTCCTAGCGCTTTGCGATGTTCTAAAGTTGTACAAAGTTGTTCCCCGGCTCAAAACCTATAAGAAACCTGATAATTGGAAAATTTGATTGGGTTTTGGGAAACTTTCTCTAAGAAGAGGTTAAAAGTGAAAATTAGTTAATTTTTAGAAGTTCCATACTAACTTCAGGTCAATGGTGGAAGTACTAAACCTTAACCAAAAGCGCTCAAAATTTCAGGCTATGTTCTGGGGCCATATTGCTCCCAAATTCCAAAACAGAACACTTTTGTCTTTTTCATATATCTGTGAGCCACGCTAGTGGACATACCGTACCAAACGCTTCTGATCTGGTGAAGAAAAAACAAAAAGGTAAGGAATAAGGAATAATATAGCATAGCATAGCATAGCATAGCATTGGTGTCTACCCGTAGCTGCTACTTCGTTATTGACCAGGACCCCCAAACATTGCTCCGTGGACCACAGATGAAAATTAGGAACCAATCATCACCCCTTCGCAATTTTCAAAGGTCCCTATCGTGCTGATCAATACCGACGCCGGCCACGACCAGTGGTAAGACACGGGGAAGTGGATGGGAATGTTAGCCGATACTTGAGTGATGGGACCGCCAAATCGACTGCGTCTCCGACAAAGTATCACATGAGTTTTGAGGGGTTAGTAAGATGGGTATGAGGTCAGGATTCACTGTGGTAGGTGATGCGACCATGAGTAATTTATCTATCGGTTGAAATTTTAAAAATCTTAGGCAGCCGGCTGCGGAAAGATACCTATCTAGGGATTTAAATATAGTATTAATTCGACCGCGATTCTCCAGAAATGCTCCCACGGTGTGCCTTCCGATCAACGCTGATGTAGGAAGGGCTTCATTCATTAAAATTATTTTATATCATAAGCCTTAAAACATATCCGTCGACGTGCCTTCCGATCCTCGATGATATGGAAAGGACTTGATCCAGCAATACGACTTGCTTGTCTCAAAAAACTAAAATCGGATCGTTTCTATCGAAAACTATGTAAAGAGAACAAAAATAAAATTTATTGGCCAACGAACGTGCGAACAAAAAATAAATGAAAAAGAAGAAGAAGAAATCCAATCATCCCATGTACACAAATAGCGACACAAAAGAGATGGAAAATAACACGAAAAAAAATGACTGCGCGTGCCCACAGGTACCGCACTACATACACATTTTTAACTATAATCAACATAAATTTGAAGACATTTGGTTATATCATTGCTATAATCAAATCACTCATCACTGCTATTTGAAGTTAGCAGTTCCAAAAAACGGGTGCCACGATATCTCAACACTGGCTCGACCAAATCGGCTCAAAATTTTTGTGAAGACTCATTAAACCAGTCCTGTGTGCATGATGAAGGCCGATTTTTAAAAAGTTTATTTAAAAAAAAAGATAAAAACATTTTTGTGTTTTTCATATTAAAAATCGTCCGTTTTTGATTTTTTTTAAAAAGCATAATTTCTGAACTGGGCTTCATCATGCACACGGGATATGTCTTGAGAGTCTTCACCCCAAATTTCAGCCAATTTGGTCCATCCAATCTCGAGATATCGTGGCACCCGTAAATCAACTCGGTGTTCCGAGTAAAATGCTCACAAAGTTTGACAGTCCGCTTTGCGCATGGCAGAACTTTAAACTTAAATCGTCTTCTGCTCCCTTGAATCATGACATATCTTCATTAAACTTTCAGGAGTGATTGGAATTCATCTTTTTAAAGGATTTAATAAATATTCGGAAATATGAACATTTTAGATTTTCTACATGTATGTAACCCCTTAAAGTAGTTTCAATCTTGTCGTGCTATCTTGTCACTCCGTGAAAATTGATGTAAGTGCGACAATTGGCCAAAGGGATTCCAGGTCAGAAAGCGTTTGACGCACGTACAAGTTAGACTACCGTAAAAATTTGTAATTAAAACTCGGGACTCCAGCAAACAACTTCAACCAAACTTCGGGACAATGCATATAATGGTCAGTTGTTTGTTATTGTTTACATTGCGTGCTTTCGTTTTTGTTTATTCAAGGTCAAACATTAAAACGCGCTTTTTCCGGAACGTCGAAATGGCGGGTGTGACAAGATAGCACGACGACGTCGAAATGTTCCAGATGGTTCCATTGCTTTCTATGTAAAGTCGTGAGTTAGTAAGTTATTTTATCATGTAGGGCAGGGGTGCTCAAAGTTTTTGGAGGCCGGGCCAAATTTAAAGCTAAATTGAGCTTGCGGGCCTGATTTACTAAATAATGTTAATTTAAAGGACTGGAAAGTAGTTGTTAAATGAATGTGAACAGTTAATAATAAAACGAAAAATATAACAAAGATGAAGAGCATTTAGCCATATCACTTAGAATGTAAATGAAATGTAATTATTATAGGAAAGTTCAATAAAGACACAATTAATTTCAAAAAAAAAAAACTCTCTTCGAAATCGGCCGATTTTGACAATTTTTTTTTTGTATTTTTTGATTTGGTTTAAACTTTGTGTGGGCCTACCCTATGACCAAATAAGCTATTTTGTTCCATTGGTTCACCCATACAAGTCTCCATACAATTTTGGCTGTTGTCCATACAAAAATGTTTTGGGTATGTTTTGGGAAAACGACTGTTTGTATCAATTATGGGGTTTTTTTGTTTCGGCTGATCAGTCAATTAATAAGCGGTTGGTCCGTTTAATACCAATGCCAACGTTTCTATGCTACTGGAGGGCATCTTCATCAGGGCCTATTTATTTTATTTAGACGGTTACGACATGAATTGTGACGCTAAAAAAAATCAATATTACGCCCTTTTAAAATGTTAGTCTTGATTTAAAAATGTTGAAATTTTTTTTTCGAAAAGAACTGAAAATTTCACGAATGATTCATTTTTTAACATTGTAAAACGGACCATTAGTTGCTGAAATATCGACATTAGAAAACGGTGGGTTGTTTGGGTGAGACTTAGAAAACATCAATTTTCCTGTTTTTAAACACTTGCATGGCAACATCTTAGCAACTAAGCGTTGTATTACCAAAGTTAAAAATCGCAAAATATAGAGAATTTTCTCAACCTTTCAAAAATATTTTTTTCAAAACTGTGACTATTTTCAAAAAAGTTACTTAAAAATGGCTTTAACTTGAAAATTGTGCACTTTATCAAAATTAGAAGTACTTTTTGATTGCAAATTTGATTTTAGATTGAAAAATGAAGTTGAAAAATTTTTGCGATCAATATTTTGATTTTTTGAAAAAATCAGTGTTGTTTAAAAAATTCATAACTCGGTCAAAGATTTTTTGCACAACCTGTAACTTTCTGAAAAGTTGGCATTTTATGTCCTCTAAAACATATAAAAAATAAAAATATTGTTTTTTTTATTGCTAATCAAGTTTTAGTGACAAAAAGTTAAATAAAAAATAACAATTTTTTTTACCGTGTATATTTTTTTCAGTATAGTCTTTATTCATACCTTCAACTTTTTTCATTTATAATCAATAAACATTTGCTTTGTCACTTAGAAAAGTTTTGAATATTCCTTATCATGTTACCTCAAATAAATCATGTTACCTCAAATAAACGTTACAAAAAGTTTTAAAAAATTATTTGGGTAGTAGAGGGTTAATTGCGGTACATTTTGACGATTTTTCTAATTCAAACTTCAAGGACTTCTAGGGAGGGTTTCCGTGGTCAGATACATTGCAGCTTAAACAGCGGATCATAAAAGTTTTAAATAAATGTTGAATTGAATAGGTGGTTTTAAGCAAGTTACTGAGTATAAATTTAGCTACCCTTTTCACTGCTATGAAAAATAAAGTTAAACTTTGATGTTCAAAAATTAAGAAAAGGATGATTGTCCGCACGGTTTTTGTACATGCACACTAAACTATCATAAAAAGTGTATTATTCTGCCATATCCTGAACAGGCCAGACCTCCTAAAACTCACCGAATCTGCCCGATCTAAACACGTTAAGTCACGGACAATGGCTGGGCTCTACTCCAATCTTAACCAACTGGTCAACCCGTTTAATTTCTAGCTCAGCTCATCTAGTTAACTCAAAACCGTGTTCACAACTATAGAAGACAACACAGCAGCAGCGGCAGCGTTGCACTTCTTCGGCACTACTTTCTTGTTTTACCGCCCTCATTCGATATAAATTTTAACGATGGCAAACATTTAGGAGCTGAGCTGCCACTTTGCTTCTGGGAATACTCCCGGAAAAGTGCCGTCCGTTCCGTCATGGTCAAAAGAATGGCCACCAGCACCGCCGGGCAGGGGCAAATTGCTGCCACTTTTTCTGGGTCGTGCAAGGGTGAGGATTTGCAGCTGGCTGGCTGCGAAGAATCACTGATAATGAGGCGGGTCTTGGCCGTGCCCCTGCACTCGTGTGGACATGAACTAGAAGGGACTTTTTGCGAGCTATGCGGTGTGATTTGTGAGCCTGCATGTAATTGATTATTAAAATCATTGTTGTTTTGACTGCAAGAAAAAGTACAAGTACATTTCCAACAAGCTGTAACAGTTGGCCTGTTTGGCAAAATTATTTATTTATTTGTTTCAATGTTTAATGTTATTTATTTACATTTTGCAATAAAATCCGTGTAGTCAAACTCCGCTTGCACTCTTCGGTAAACATCTCTGTAGTATTCACCACGGTAACTCAACCTGTTTTGGACCGATTGCGTTAAGACCCGGAGAGAGACTCTTGAGAGAGATGAGCCGATCTTGAACTACCTCAGTGAGAGAACACAACAGCTAGACCCGAGAACACAGTTGCTAAAAGGGATGGGGAGTTCGCTACTTCTGTCGCACGCAGTTACCCAGAGAGCATCTCAAGGAATGACGTAATTCCGGTCAAACCGCTTGAGCGTCCGTTGCGACCTTCCCTATTCTGAGGACTCCAGGGCTCGTTCACTTTGTCCCCAGCTATCAACGAGAGTGGAAGTGCGCGTTTTGTACCGCAAGTTTTTGGCTTTTGTACAAAATGTAATGTAGTATAGTGACGTGTTCCATTTTTGTTAACTAATTAAATTTCCATTTATTAGTTTCCCGTTAGTTTGTCGTGTGTGCGCTAGTGCTAAAATTGTGTAATTTGTGTGCGAACAGGAGAAAAGGTAACGTGCTCATTTAGAAACCGTGCATGTGCTCATAGAGTTTCTCCGAACAGCATTCGCCCGTTAGCAACAGCGCTAACCATCCCGCAGCAGCACCAGTCCAGCAGCAGCGCGAACACACGAGCAGCAGAGCAGAGGAAAACGGAGACGAAGTTCCCCGCGCACCGTACTTCTCGTTGTCGCCGCACGTCACCAGGCGAAGCACGAGGACGAAGAGCGTGAGCGCACGCTAGGAGGCGATCCGTCACCACATCGCCCCGGTGAAGAAGGAAGGGTCCCTGAACCACCACTGAAGGACAGCGGAGATCGTTAGTCCCGGCCGGAGTCAACCCTAAGGCCGGAGCTTCCTGTCCGGTTGCTGAACGCTGACAGCCGCGGAACCGGGAAACGTCTGAACCGGCCCGAGCCACCCCGTAAGGCCGAGTCCCGCGCATTCCGGTCAGCTGTTCATCAGCTGACGGCCACGTGTCGTCCCTGAGCTGAGCAACCAGCCCCAAGCAGCAGAGAACAACAGCAGCAACAAGATCATCATTCGGTGAGTCCGTTCTATTTGCACTTGGTGGGAAGAAGCACGTCCCTAGCTGACGTAGCTCGGTTTTTGCCGGCCTAGTGCCGAGGCGGCAGACGCGAGTCCGCTTTCTCGGACGCGTCCAAAGTTTGAGGAGCGAACTTTAATCCCACGCGTTTCTACGCCACACGTGGATGACCCCCAAAATCTAAACGCGCGCGCGCGCAATTTCGGAGCAGTAGCCGATTTGATCAGCTGATTGCTGGAAGATGGGAAGAGCACATGAGCACGGTTAGGGAAACAGACAGAAGTAAAGATAAAACGCACACACGCAAAGTAGGTAGAAGATAGGAAACTTGAAGATGGCCACCAACACTATTGTACAAATATAAGCATGCTAAACCCAAAACGAACAAACGAGAACTCACCTTTCTTTCTGGAGTTATGAATAAAAACCACCCTAGTTCTTTTTCGGATAAATAAAACGTTCGTTTAATTGTTGTTTAAAACCTACTTGTGGAGTTTCTTTAGTTGATTTGATTTGGAGTTATGTCACTTTTCGTCGTCTTTTTTCGTTCTGTTTTCTGAATGACAGAGCTTGGCGTCGAATGCACTGCCACGATCGAAGCGCTGCCTGGTGGCAGGTGGCGGCACTGCCGATGATGAGCTTTTAGGCATGGGAAGCAACACACTGGAGTAAGTTGTCTGGGTAATTTCTTGTGGTTGGCGTGACGGATTCTCGGTTTCGTTTAGTGGCAGTTCTCGGTGATCTAGCTGGTTCGATCCTGAATCCTCCGATGAGGATCAGTACAAAATGGGCTCGTCTTTTAAAAGAGTCTCGACCGGGCAAACTAACATGGCGTGCGATCTCCCCTTGGGAGTGGCGCATAAATCACACGCTCACCAGATCGACTAGCAACGGTTACATTTTGGCGCCCAACGTAAAATTCGTTGAATTTCGTACTGATTTGGAGTAAAACTAGCTAATTTGTGGAGTAATTAATGTTCTTTTGGAGTTGCTGTGTTAATTTAATCGCTTGGCAAGCGTGAGAGTTTTTTGGAGTACTAATGATAGAAAGTTACACATGCTGTGGTCTAACGAAAAATGGGATAACTAAACGATAAAAAATGATTTACTGATGATAAATGTTGGGAAAAATTAATTTGGAGTACTGATTTAGTGAAAAATGATGATTTGTTTTGGGAAACATTAACTTTGGAGTTCTGATCGAAAAGATTCGAAAAAGAATTTATTTTGGGAAATTATTTCGGATACTGAGGTCATTTAGGCATATTTATTTGTGGAAGTCACTATCGGTGTTATTTATTTATTTATTTATTTATTTATGAATATTTATTACAGTTTATGTGGTAGTTATTAACTGTCCTGATTACAGAGTGCTTGTGTCATAGTAGTATTTGATTGCGAGTTTGTCCAGTTTTGTTGTTAGGGAGATTTATTACAATAATAAAATTGATTCAAAATGAGTTTCAAATTTCCTTACGCGAAACATCTGCTCAATGATGAGGTGGACTATGAGTTAAGGGTGAGAAGTCTTGATGATGCGCTTAACTTAGACACAGAGACTAAAGTTGAAATTTTGCAAAAACATTACCAAGAGGACAGTCAAAAGAAACGCGAATATCTGTCAATTTACACGATCGAACAGGACTACGACTTCATTCTTTCGCGAGTGTCTTCGATTGAACTAGCCCTACGAGAGAAAAAGGATCCAAAGTTGATCTCACGTCTTAAGTATTACTATCTGCGTACTAAAAACAGTCAGATTACGCCTCAAACGAAGGAAATGAGGGATGTTTTGGTACAGGATATTTGTGATCTTATGAAGCACGTTGGGGTTCAGTTGCAGCCGATTATCGAAGAAGTACACCAGGATGAGGGAGCAGCTGCTCTTCCGGTGGAACAGAACCAGTCGGGGAACCTGTCTGTCAACCAAGCTGCTGGCCGGAATACCAGTGTACGATCGAACCTTGTCGTCGATACGGTGACTGACTTGCTTGGAGACTTAAATGGGAGTAACCAGAATCAGCACAACTTGACCTTTGGCGATTTTTAGATCGACCTTAGTCCAGTTCGAGTCAACCCAAGTTACACTGGGGCAATTCCCAAAGTTCCCGCGAGTAAGCGTCTTGGCATCGTTCCATCCAGGGAACAATTACAAGCCGAAATGGAACAAATGCGCAAGGATAACAAGGAGCTTAGGCAGACGTGTAGGGACTTAACCGATCGCTTGCAGAACATCAACTTAGCTGAGTTACGGAAGAAGGCAATTAATCCTCAAAACAACTCGGAAGTACCTTCGCGACAGACCGAACCTCCGCTGAACAAATCTTCGTCAAAAACGAACCAGTTTCCACCGTCGGCGCAAAACCAGGGACCGCCGCCATTGCCGGACAATCGACAGAACCCGCAGTTCAGTCAAGGTTTACCACTCCCTCCAAATCCATCAAACCAAACCTCTCAGTCGTACCAGTGGCCGAGACCGATCAAATGGCCGAACCCTCAACAGAATCGCGGAGTTCCACCACCTCCAAACCAAACCCCCCAGTTGTACCAGTGGCCACAACAGGAGCAGGGTTACCAGTTTGGTCTATCAGGACAGAATAACCGTTTTCAACCAACAGGACAAGTCAACTCGGTAAAGGGAACCAAACGCCGTCGCAGAGAAATCAATTCCAACAGCAGAACGCGCAGAACAACCTGTCGCAGGGACTGACTTTGCGCTTGCATCGACCGCCGTTTGGAAATGAAGCTTCCGGAAGTCACGGTGCCTACGACAACTATGACCACGGAGATGAGGATGACGACTCTGAAGATGATGGCGATTACAGTCAAGGAAATTTCATACCGTTTGAAAGGACCAGACGCCGCCGAACGGAGCAGTACGACAGACGGATTGAGAAATGGAACATTTATTTTTCTGGGGAACCGCGCTCGACCACGTTGGAAGACTTCATCTTCAAGGTGAAAAGACTGGCCATGATGAACTCGATCTCTGAGAGTAGTATGCTTAGTCACATCCATCTACTACTAAGGGGCGAGGCATCAGATTGGTTCTTCACCTACTACGAGGAAGATTGGGATTGGCTTACCTTCGAAACGAAGATTCGCTTCCGGTTCGGTAATCCAAACGAGAACCAGAGTATTCGTCAACGAATCGCAGACCGCAAACAACAGAGAGGAGAAAAGTTCTCAGCTTTCCTGTCGGACATCGAGCGTTTGAACAAACTTCTGACAAAACCGTTATCGGAAAGAAGGATGTTCCGCATAATTTATGAAAATATGCAACAACGTTACCGTTCCAAGTTATTATACTTCAACATAGACAGCAAGGACCTGCTCGCAGCCTTGTGTCAACGCATCGACGCTAACGATCCTTCTCTCAACCCGATAAATACGCGTCACGGTGTCAACAATCTCGAGGCAGATCAACCGGAAACGGATAGCGAAGAAGAGTTGAACGCCATCGATAGACGGAACCAGCGTCAACCGGAGAACCGGTCATGGAGACGGGAGCGTCCCGCTGAGGGGTACAGAGGCAATCCTTCACAGGAAACGACGAGACTTCCGTTGTGTTGGAACTGCAGACAGCACGGACATTTCTGGAGACAATGTCAAGCAGAAAAGACGACGTTCTGTTACGTCTGTGGAAATGCAGGAACAGTTGCTGCGACCTGCAACGTCCACCCAAGAAGGAGCGCGCCCGCACAGGCTGCTCAGACAACACAAGGTCAAGGAAACCCACACCCTCAGTCTGGACAAAATCTGGGAAACTAAACTCGGAGTGCCGCAACGGGAACTCGAGCATTCCAACCAAGAACAATGTTCCCAGTTCTACACCTTTTTTCGACCCTTTTCAGAATCTACTGGAGATCAAAATCCACACCAACCTGTGTCCACACGTGAAGATCCGCGTGTTCGAAACTGAATTCGAGGCCCTGTTAGACTCGGGTGCCAGCGTAAGCGTTACCAATTCGAGAGACGTAGCTGATCGTTACGGTTTGAAGATTTTTCCGTCACCGATTCGAATCTGTACCGCTGACCACACACAGTACTCATGCGTGGGGTACGTCAACATGCCGGTTACGTTTCGAAACGTGACGAAAGTCGTAGCAGTAGTAATTGTACCGGAAATCACACGAAGCTTCATCCTAGGCATCAACTTCTGGACAACCTTCGGGATTAAACCAATGATGCAGGGTGAAACGGGACTAGAAGAGATCGCTGAGATCACCGCAGGAAGTCAGGACGTTCCGGAAGAGTTGTTCCACTTCTTCATACATCCGGTCGAAGCACTTCCGGTCATCGAGCAACCACCACCGGACGATTCCCTTGACATTCCGGGCATCGACCTGCCAGAACCGTCGGTGACCACGCCGGAGACGATCAAGACCGAGCATGACCTGACGGAAGCAGAGAGAGGAAGTCTGGCCGACGTCATCAGGACATTCCCGTGTACAATGGAAGGTCGTCTAAGAAGAACAGCGCTTTTGCAGCACGAGATCGTACTTCGAGAGGACGCGAAACCTCGCCGAATGCCACTCTACCGCTGCTCACCTTCCATCCAAGCGGAAATGGACAAGGAGATCGAACGCTACAGGCAGATGGATGCCATCGAGGAGTGCACGAGTGAGTGGGCGAACCCATTGGTTCCCGTCCGCAAGTCGAATGGTAAGCTAAGGGTTTGTTTGGACTCGAGAAGGATCAATGCCATGACGAAGAAGGATTCCTACCCGATGCGCGACATGAAAGGGATATTCCATCGGTTGCAGAGTGCGTGCTACTTCTCCGTAATCGACCTGAAAGACGCGTACTTCCAGATACCGCTCAAAGAAGATTGTCGCGACTTCACGGCGTTCCGGACGTCAAAGGGACTGTTCCGCTTTAAGGTGTGTCCATTCGGACTCACAAACGCTCCTTTCACGATGTGCAGACTGATGGATAAGGTCATTGGGTTTGATCTGGAGCCCCATGTATTTGTCTACTTGGACGACATTGTGGTGGCGACCAAGGACCTGTCCGAGCACCTTCGACTACTGGGAATCGTGGCGGAACGTTTGGAAAAGGCGAACCTTACGATTTCGCTCGACAAGTCGCAGTTTTGTAAGAAGCAGGTGAACTATTTGGGGTATTTGTTAACCGGACAGGGCGTCGCGATCGACAGCAAGCGGATTGATCCGATCCTGAACTACAGCCGCCCTAAGAGCGTTAAGGACATTCGCCGTCTGCTCGGCCTGGCGGGCTTTACCAACGGTTCATTTCCAATTACAGCAAGATCGTCGCGCCAATTTCGGACCTGCTACGGAAGGAGAAGAACAAGTTCCAGTGGACGGAGGCCGCGGAAGAAGGATTCCAAGAGTTGAAAGCCGCACTGGTGTCGGCACCGATTCTGGCCAACCCGGATTTTGCCGAGCCGTTTGTGATCGAGTCAGACGCATCTGATAATGCTGTCGGAGCCGCGCTGATCCAGAAGCTGGATGGCGAGCCACGAATCATCGCTTACTTCAGTAAGAAGTTAAGCAGCACCCAGAAGCGATACGCCAGCGTGGAGAAGGAATGCCTAGGCGTTCTGCTCGCGATCGAGCACTTCCGGCACTACGTGGAAGGAAGCCGTTTCAAAGTCGTCACGGACGCGCGTAGTCTCCTCTGGCTGTTCACGATAGGTGTCGAGTCTGGTAACTCTAAGCTGCTCAGGTGGGCTCTTAAGATCCAATCATACGATATCGAGTTGGAGTATCGAAAGGGAAGCAAAACATCACCGCAGATTGTTTATCTCGCTCGTTAGATGCCATCAGCGTAGCGCAAGTCGATCCGGAGTACCAGGACCTGGTCAAGCAGATCACGATGGACCCGCAGGCCTACACGGACTTCCGAGTAGTCGACGGCTGCGTGTACAAGTTCGTCAAGAACAAGGGAAAGGTCGAAGATAGTCGTTTCTGCTGGAAAGTCTACCCGCCGAAGTCGGAACGAGAGGAAATTCTCCGGAAAACTCACGGAACCGCTCATCTCGGGTTCGAGAAGACTCTGGCCACGCTTCGGGAAAGATATTTCTGGCCGTTGATGAACACCGAAACGAAACGTTTCTGCCAGGATTGTCTCGTCTGTCAAACCAGCAAAGCGACCAACGTCAACACCACAGCTCCACTGAAAGTGCAGCGGAAGATTGCGGAATACCCGTGGCAATTTGTGACGATGGACTACGTTGGACCGCTTCCGGCATCGGGGAAAGGGAGAAGCACCTGTCTGCTGGTACTAACAGACGTTTTCAGCAAGTTCGTACTAGTACAACCATTTCGGCAAGCCACGGCGGATTCGCTCGTTCCGTTCGTTGAGAATATGCTGTTTTTGCTGTTCGGGGTTCCGGAAGTAATCCTCACAGATAACGGGACACAATTCACGTCCAAACTGTTCCAAGATTTGCTGAGTCGATATCACGTAACCCACTGGAGAACGCCGAGTTACCATCCGCAGATCAACGATTCGGAGAGAGCCAACCGGGTGATAACAACCGCCATCCGGGCCACGATCAAGAAGGACCACAAGGATTGGGCGAACAACATCCAGACGATCGCCAACGCCATCCGAAACTCGGTGCATGACGCGACGAAGTACACGCCCTACTTTGTCTTGTTCGGGCGTAACATGGTCTCGGACGGAAGAGAGTACCGTTGCATGAGGGACACGTCGATTGATAGTGGGAGTCTGAACAACGCTGAGAGGGAGAAACTGTACGCCGACGTCAAGGAGAATCTCAAGAAGGCCTTCGAGCGGCACTCGAAGTACTACAACCTCAGGTCAAACGCGAAGTGTCCACAGTACACGGTCAACGAGAAGGTTCTGAAGAAGAACACCGAACTTTCCGACAAGGGTAAGGGTTACTGTGCCAAACTTGCGCCTAAATACGTTCCTGCACTGGTCAAAAGGGTAGTGGGCGAACACTGCTACGAACTAGAAGACGAAAAAGGTAAACGTCTGGGCGTGTTCAACTGCAAGTACCTTAAAAAGCTTCACCAACCTCCCTCGCGTTCGGTCGACTAACACCGCGGTAGAATCGATCAGGTTCAGTTAGGATTTTGCAATTTAGGATTTTACAAATTTAGGTTTCTCGAGCTATGTACCCTCTAGCAGTTAGAGAGGCAACCAAGCATAAAATTATGCTCCAAAACACTCTTTAGGCATCAACAACTACAACTACATGCCACACCTGTCCAGCTTCAGATGAGAGTATCGATGGTTCATGAGCTTTTGCGGACGAGACCGAAAGATCAACTCCCCTAGCCAACATGAAAATCTATGCTCGAACCTGCTGACTGTCGACAAAATATGCTAGGCAAACTATGACCCAACCAGCTATGTCCCTTTCACCCAATCGAAAGCAACAAGATCTCATAAAACCTCTAACCTTCCAGTCTCCTCGATCAAAGAGTTGAGCGTCCCACAATAACATAAACTACTGGCGACAAAAACGAAGAACTAGAGCAAAACTACTACGAACACCCTCGAACTAGTCAATCGCGATCTCGGACATCGTAAACAGACCGTCCAACGAGACAAAAATAGATTTAGGATAGGAATAGGATCAAGGATGGGAGCAAATACCCTACCTAATGTGTAAAGTTCTTGTTAAATGTTAGTCGCACCTAATCTTATAAAAACTACATGTGAGTACTTATCGTTAGTGTTAGTTTCTTCTTGGATCTCTGTAGTTTATGTTGATGTTGAGTCCCACGAAGTGATGTTGTCGCAGCATGATCGATGATGTATTTTGTCTTCAGTTAAGTCGTCTGGAGCATATTTTTCGGGAACTTAGTTGAATTCAGCATAGCGCAGCGTAATTTTCGGCGTGATGTATAGGTTAGGTTATCCAATTAGAATTCGTCGCAGCTTCCAATCAATTCAGCCTTCCGCAACATATTCCCGTCGTAGTTTTCAGCCTTCCGCAACATAGTTTTTCATCCAGTAGTTGATTTTGGCCTTCAGCACTTGGTTTTTAGTTCAGCAGCATAAATTTTGTCCAGCCTTCAGCATAATTATTAGTAAATTTCCGTCAGCCTTCAGCACCCAGAGTTGTTTTTGTCCCACGACGCAGCTCCTAGAAAAGAACACACAAAGCACATCAATTTTGGTTTTTGTGGGAGAAAGTGAATACTCCCCCCGTAAAATAGCATCAGGAAAAATACAATTCTAGTAGTTTCTGGCACGTTTCACTACATTTTGGCACAAATAGAGCACTTTCTCTTTGGAAGAATCACCACGCGTGTTAAAATTACGGACAGCCACGTTTATTTACGTTTTCGTTTGACGTCCTCGGCGAAGCTTTTTGACGAAGCTTTTGGTTTGACAGTTCCAGTTAGTTAGGTAGAGTGAAATTTTTTCAGTGTTTATTTGGGAAAACCCATGTGGCGAATTTCTGTTGTCTTGTTGAATTTCGGGTGACCAGAGTCGATTCTGGGGTGGAAATTCAATACAGATATTTTAATTAGGCTGCGTTCTGTTAGAGTGAAGGACAAATTTGCCTGAAGTAAAGCTTTGGGGTGGGCCTAAACTCTGCAGAACAGATGATTTCGGTGAATTAGGACGAAGTTTTATTTGCTCAACGTAATGATTGGGGTAGATTCTGAGTCTTAATGAGCCAGTAGTATTTCGGGAACATAAAGTATGGAGACTTTAGGTTGTATTTTCATTAAATATGGAATATTATTTATTTGAAAGTATATTTTAGTTTGGGGTATTGATTGGGATTTGAGTGTTAGGATGAATGAATGAGGAATGTCAACCACTAGTCATAGTCGAACTGCTAGCTCTGGATAGTTCAAGCAAGTAGTTTTTCTGGGAGAAATTTAGAGATGATAGCCTGTAAAGTAAATGACCGAAAAAGAAAGTATCCATGATTAGGTTATAAAATTTTTGCACTAGCATTTTGTTGAGGATTTCTGAACGTTCGCTGGAGACCGGAGTGAAGACGTTGATGGTCAGTAACAAGCATTTTCTGTGATGGATCATGACTTGGAAATAGAGATGGAGGTTACTTGTAACCGATGATCATATATGACCCCGAACTGTTGAAGAATCTTTCGCAATTTGTTTTTAGTGAAATGTAAATAAATGTTTAGTTGTTAGTTTTCGGTTTTTCGTAAGATTTCCCCTTACGAAAATTCAGTTTACACTGAATTTTCGTAATTTAAGCATGGAGTGATGTAACAGTTGGCCTGTTTGGCAAAATTATTTATTTATTTGTTTAAATGTTTAATGTTATTTATTTACATTTTGCAATAAAATCCGTGTAGTCAAACTCCGCTTGCACTCTTCGGTAAACATCTCTGTAGTATTCACCACGGTAACTCAACCTGTTTTGGACCGATTGCGTTAAGACCCGGAGAGAGACTCTTGAGAGAGATGAGCCGATCTTGAACTACCTCAGTGAGAGAACACAACAGCTAGACCCGAGAACACAGTTGCTAAAAAGGGATGGGGAGTTCGCTACTTCTGTCGCACGCAGTTACCCAGAGAGCATCTCAAGGAATGACGTAATTCCGGTCAAACCGCTTGAGCGTCCGTTGCGACCTTCCCTATTCTGAGGACTCCAGGGCTCGTTCACTTTGTCCCCAGCTATCAACGAGAGTGGAAGTGCGCGTTTTGTACCGCAAGTTTTTGGCTTTTTGTACAAAATGTAATGTAGTATAGTGACGTGTTCCATTTTTTGTTAACTAATTAAATTTCCATTTATTAGTTTCCCGTTAGTTTGTCGTGTGTGCGCTAGTGCTAAAATTGTGTAATTTGTGTGCGAACAGGAGAAAAGGTAACGTGCTCATTTAGAAACCGTGCATGTGCTCATAGAGTTTCTCCGAACAGCATTCGCCCGTTAGCAACAGCGCTAACCATCCCGCAGCAGCACCAGTCCAGCAGCAGCGCGAACACACGAGCAGCAGAGCAGAGGAAAACGGAGACGAAGTTCCCGCGCACCGTACTTCTCGTTGTCGCCGCACGTCACCAGGCGAAGCACGAGGACGAAGAGCGTGAGCGCACGCTAGAGGCGATCCGTCACCACATCGCCCCGGTGAAGAAGGAAGGGTCCCTGAACCACCACTGAAGGACAGCGGAGATCGTTAGTCCCGGCCGGAGTCAACCCTAAGGCCGGAGCTTCCTGTCCGGTTGCTGAACGCTGACAGCCGCGGAACCGGGAAACGTCTGAACCGGCCCGAGCCACCCCGTAAGGCCGAGTCCCGCGCATTCCGGTCAGCTGTTCATCAGCTGACGGCCACGTGTCGTCCCTGAGCTGAGCAACCAGCCCCAAGCAGCAGAGAACAACAGCAGCAACAAGATCATCATTCGGTGAGTCCGTTCTATTTGCACTTGGTGGGAAGAAGCACGTCCCTAGCTGACGTAGCTCGGTTTTGCCGGCCTAGTGCCGAGGCGGCAGACGCGAGTCCGCTTTCTCGGACGCGTCCAAAGTTTGAGGAGCGAACTTTAATCCCACGCGTTTCTACGCCACACGTGGATGACCCCAAAATCTAAACGCGCGCGCGCAATTTCGGAGCAGTAGCCGATTTGATCAGCTGATTGCTGGAAGATGGGAAGAGCACATGAGCACGGTTAGGGAAACAGACAGAAGTAAAGATAAAACGCACACACGCAAAGTAGGTAGAAGATAGGAAACTTGAAGATGGCCACCAACACTATTGTACAAATATAAGCATGCTAAACCCAAAACGAACAAACGAGAACTCACCTTTCTTTCTGGAGTTATGAATAAAAACCACCCTAGTTCTTTTTCGGATAAATAAAACGTTCGTTTAATTGTTGTTTAAAACCTACTTGTGGAGTTTCTTTAGTTGATTTGATTTGGAGTTATGTCACTTTTCGTCGTCTTTTTCGTTCTGTTTTCTGAATGACAGAGCTTGGCGTCGAATGCACTGCCACGATCGAAGCGCTGCCTGGTGGCAGGTGGCGGCACTGCCGATGATGAGCTTTTAGGCATGGGAAGCAACACACTGGAGTAAGTTGTCTGGGTAATTTCTTGTGGTTGGCGTGACGGATTCTCGGTTTCGTTTAGTGGCAGTTCTCGGTGATCTAGCTGGTTCGATCCTGAATCCTCCGATGAGGATCAGTACAAAATGGGCTCGTCTTTTAAAAGAGTCTCGACCGGGCAAACTAACATGGCGTGCGATCTCCCCTTGGGAGTGGCGCATAAATCACACGCTCACCAGATCGACTAGCAACGGTTACAAAGCGTTACAAAAATTCCTGTCTCATTTACTTGAGATCTACAAACTAACATGGTGGGCGCCGTTGGAGGCAAACAAGTGTCACCTGTTCGTTGACGATCATGCTGTTTTAATTTCTATCTTTAATCAAATGTAAATAGACAAAACTTGTTTCAATTTTCAAACATAATTTCATAGTGCATTTCCTGTGGTCGCTAAAGAAGCAGCAGTGACGATTGTTAGTAGAGAAGTGTTTAATTTTCGAGGCCCTCTTCTGTACAGTATAATGCTCAGCGTGGCCCAGATTGCGGAAAGTTTTTCGAGAAACACTTCGTGTGTTGTCTGTTTGTTCCTTGTCAACCCCGGAGCGGAAAACGCTTTTCCAACGACAGGTGTTTAACATGACCACCAGCACCCCGTAACCACCTGCAACTACCACCGAAGGTGATGAATGTGAACGCGAAATGTTTGCGATGGTGGTTTATAGTTGTACGGTGCGTGTTCGTACAAGCTTATGGTTGAGTGTGTGTGTGATTATGAGATTTAAGATATGTCAACAGTACAATATGACAAGGTTTTAGAGTGTTTCGTGTAAGTTTGCTTGTTTTTATCTGTGATTGAGAAGTTTGGAATTGGGTTTTCAGTAAGGAGTTTTAGAATTATGTGTTAAATTACGATTTTTAAATAAATTGCATCGTTTATTGTTGATATCAATTTTCAATAAAAAAAAAGATGATTCATTCCACAGTTGTGCACATTGGATTGTATATTCCATCTAAATAAAACTTTAATACTGAATTAATTTCAGCATCCATAAGACCATTTTATAAATTGATTCTCAATGATACAAACAGTTGAAAGCTTCAAAAAGTTTTTTGCAAGAATCGAAAACTGACTGTGGTCAGTTTAAGGTCAATTGGAGAGCAGCGCATCCACTCATTTACGAATTTCTTCGCACCACCCGTCCACCCACAATCACAATCATTCGCGCACTAATGAAATTTCATTTGATGATAATTCAGAATTAAAATGGCCAAAAATCCGACAACCAGGAGGCTGAGAATAAAAGTCGTTGCCAGAAATGTAGGTATTTTTGTTATTTATTTAAGAGCCATTGACGGTATGTATTTTATGCTGATGGGGTGCTGAGAGCGCAAATGAGAGCACGTCATGATTCGAATTCGCGGACGCTTCGAAACTCGGTTCGCATTATGCATGTCAAAATTGTGTTGTTTGATAAATGCTAACAAAAACATTCATTTAAAGTTTGTTTGAACACTGTAGATAATGCCAAAACAATTATATAAAATAAAATTATAAGTTAACCAAAAAAGTGAAACATTTCACTGAAATATTTCATATGCGTCCGAAACACCGGGGAGGCAAAGCAGAAATTTATGGTTTTGATTTACTTAATTTCTAGCATATTTTTATATAAAGCCATTTACTAACATTTCAGTCCAAGTTTGTGCGATTCATAAGCAAAATCGAGTGTTTGAAGCAAAAGTGTCCGGATTTCGAATCAGCTTTAATCAGTAGCCGGGACTCAAAGCACAACAAGTCATCTTAATTTTAAAATTTTTATGAAAAATTATTAGAAAAAACATATTTTGCATGCATTTTCTTAAAACTGGCTGTTTTTACTACATCCTGATGATATTTCTACATTTCCAACTTGTTACAAAATTATTTGCCAGCTATAACAAAAATGATATGCTACTAAGTGTACGGATTTCAAATCATGACGTTACATTAACGGATCGGAGTTTTGAGATTTTTGGAGAGCTGTTGCTTTATGTGTGTGTTCGTTTTTCGATCGTTATTGCTAGCATGAGTTTGCAAAATGTTAAAAAAAGCACAGTTTTAATCAAAAATAGTTTAATTAAAATCATTCGTTTATTCATCTTAAGGTTTCTACTCTTTTTAAAAGTAATATCTAAATTTATAAATCGTGCAAAACATTTACAAATATCCAAAACTAGTGATTTTAGCCTTTAAAAAGAGTTAACTCTTTAATCTAATGTATTTTTTAAATAACAAAAAATTCGACAAAAGTTTCATTGAAAATAATTGAAAATCGAACCACCAGTTTCCGAAATTATGTGAACTGAACAATATAAGCAAAGTAGTTGACACTGAGAAAAATATTTTTTTACAGAATTCAAACATAAAGAGGATGTATCTCAGCAACCAGAAGTCCAGAAAACCTCTACTTTTGGAAATAAAATTTTTCAGGGGTGCTTTTTTGTTATATGTTAAATTCAAAAATGTTTATTATTTATATAAAAAAAGGTTACTCAATAAAATACAAAATCAAACATCATATACTCGTAACTTCAAACAGGGTGCTCAGATCTTAAATATCCTCCCATGATTGATCTGGACTTTATTTTCATCAAAATGTCTCGGATCCGGCCTCAAAAAAGTGTATAAATAACACTTAAGTGCTCATACCTTTTGATAGGGTTGTCAGCTCTTCAATGTTTCAGGCTCATTTCAAATACTTTTCTAAAATATATAACAAGATCGACCCCACGGACGGATCGAATTACACCCAATAAAAATCGGTCCGGAGATAATTGAGTGCATTTTTGGAGCACGAACTCACATCCAGACACACACAGACATTTGTTCAGAATTTGATTCCGAGTCGATAGGTGTATGTGAAGGTGGGTCTAAAAGGTTGAATTAAGAAGGTAATTTTTGTGAGCAATAAATACTTACAGTCATCCCACATATTCGGAACACTCAAAAATTCGGAACACTTTTATGATAATTTGTCAATAGCATGCCAAAAGTAGCTTTTCTGTCAACCTTACTATTTTTATAACCTTCATTTGGACATTATCTTGCTATTTCACTAGTAAAAGTAGTACTTTTTGAACAAAAAACCTGATTCCAGGACTATTTTGTCCAGAGCTGCAAAACACAGCCTGCAAATGGCCTATTAAATAACACTTAAGTGCTCATACCTTTGTGGGATGTTATTGTGCCTCCCACAATTGTGGAACACCTGAATTTAACTGATATTTTCACAAAAAAAGTTATCAAACCATGTATAAAACATCACTAAGCATGAGTTCCATTGGTTTCATTGTGTGAAGTCATTATTTGGTAGTAACTATGTTTTCCTGGAGAGATCCAAAGTTTGTTTACATTCGTAGGAAAAAAGTGTTCCAAATTTGTGGATTTCAAGGGTCATAGTAATTCTTCAAAAACTTCATATAAAAGTTAAAATTTGCAGATGTTCGATAAAGCATTCGAAAGATCGCAATAAAAGCTTTCAAATGAAGGTGATAGCAAATCATTAAGTTCAATTATCGATTTGCTATGATTTTTTGAACATTGGCCGATCTGGAAACCGTTCCGAATATGTGGGATGACTGTACCTTATTAAAAAATAGAGTCTTGATTAAAAAAATGTTTTCGTAAAGAAATGAAATTACAAGTCACTGTAACAACATTTAAATGAAAAAAAGAATTTTAAATGTATTGTCAACCTGCCCACTTGTCTTGCAATCAATGTTTTTTTTTAAATATTCATGTATTCTAGAGATTGTTTTTTCGCCAAAAAAAAAACTTTTTGCGGTGCTGTACTTGGAAATCCACAAAAAAATAAAATATTTATGATCGATCCCAGACATGCTAAATAATTTAAATGCAGGAAAATTCATTTCAAATTGTTTTCAGTTGGTTAGACTTCTATTTCCTTTAAAATTTAGAAGTTTTTTTGAAATTATTTATGTCCCCCTGATTGTTTGAATTGATTTTGAAGGGTGGGGGAGGGGGGGCTAGATAAATTTTTAAAAACTCGACCAATGATTTTTTTCCAGTTCTGGAAGTTTCTAAAAAGTTAGCTTTTGATGTCTCCTAAAACATATGGGTAATTCTCCGCCAACTCACACAGCAGTTGCCCCGACCCCTCTTCGATTTGCGTGAAACTTTGTCCTAAGGGACAAAACTTTTTTTTTCGTAAAATCGCGATAACTCCTGATGTTTATAAGCAAACCCCTTATGTCTATAAATCAAAATTTTTGTAATTGTCTGCTCTACAACTTTGTAGAACATTGTTACACTCTAAATAAATAAATTAGAAAAAACACGAAATTTTAAAATGAAAAATTTTGTTCTAAATGAAAAATGACCCTTCTGGGACAATGTAGATTCGAAAAGTACATTAAATTTCCCATAAAATGACATGTTTCAAAATTTTTTACAGTCGAGTAACGGAAAATGGGAGAATTTTTAAAACTTTTTTAGTGTTTTTTTCGATGAAAAATACGTTTATTCGGAATTCTGAGTACGCCATCAAATCGGGCGTCTAATTTTACATAAAAGTCCCTTTGACACCAAATTTCTATCTCATCACCGTTTCAGGCTGCAAATTGTTGAAAAACACCTCTTTTTTCGCAAGTTCAAAAATGGAAGGGGTCGTACCGCCCCTCCGTCACGAGATATCAAAAAACGGACCTCGGTTTCGTGATCAGGGACAAAAGTTACCCCTAAGGACAAAGTTTCACGCAAATCGAAGAGGGGTCGGGGCAACTTTTCCCGATTTCGTGTGAGTTGGTAGAGAATTACCCATATCAGAAAATTAAAAAAAAAAATGGTGATTTGCAAGTTTAATTGACAAAATTGAAAAATCACCATTTTTTTTAACTTTGTATCTTTTTTTTTTCATTGAAGTCCTCAACCATACCTACAACTTTGCCGAAGACACCAAAGCGATCAAAATATTCCTTCAAAAGATACAGAATGAAAATGATGAAAAAATGAATGATGTTTGAATTTTTATTTATCATTTTTGTATGGAAAGCTGCCAAATTTGTATGGAAAATTATATGGACAAACTAATGATGCAAAATGGTTTCTTTAGGCAAACTGAAGGCACCAAAAAAGTTTCAGCCGGATTAAAAAATTCAAAAATCAAAACTAAGTTTTAAAAAAGTCTTAAAAAAAGATCGATTTGGTAGAGATTTGCTCATGACCATTCTGTATGACCAGTTAGCAAAATTATATGGAGTCTACACGGAGAAAAAAGAATTCTCAGAATCGAACAAAGAGTTCAAATGCCACGGGACGTTTGTCAAAAACGTACCATGGAATTTGAACACTTTGTACGTGGTTCCTTATTTCATGAACGCATGTTCACGATTTTGGGAACTCTTTTTTCTCCTGTAGGGTAGTACGAGAATTGACCTATTTTTAGTTAGATTTACCAAGAGTGTTGTATATTTGCCCTGACCGGTCTTTTCCGTGGGTTAAATCAAAATAACTGAACAAAATTTCGAAAGTTCGTTGACCAGCTCATGTATGAGGTGAAAAAGAGTCCCATGTTTTTTATATATATTTAAATATATTTCCAGTGATTTCCTTGTGGAAAACGCAAGTTTTCGACTTTAAGTTTAAAAAGAGATTAATAAACTAAGCCTTGCATTTCATTTCATCACCGAAATCAGTTCCTACAAAGCGTATACACGTTGATCTTAAAGCTCCTACGTCATAATTTCCGAAAATTAATCTCCTCACACAACAGCCGCACAAGCTTTTGTTATCGACTCGGATAACACAATGAAGTCCGCTGAATGTTTAACGTGTTCTGGAAAATGCATCATCGTCACCGTATGATTTTGAACAGCGTCGAACAAACGTGGAATGCCTGCCAGCGCTTTGGCCCTTCCGGCGTGGCGTCTAATAATTAAGCAAATCGCTTTCCATTATTAATTGATGCCGGGCACATTCTTTGGCCCATTATGGTATCACCTATATATAGGCAGCGGGATGGTAATTAATCTCCTGACAATTCTATTCAAAACGGTGTGTACGGCCAATCGCCATTGATCTCTCGTTAGCGCTTTAAGTTATGCAGTTGAGATTGTTGAAATTCGTCAATTTGTGAGAATCACTGCTGATACACTTGGAAATTGTTTATAATATTTGAGTTGGACAAAAGGTGGTTGTGAAAATCAACACACCACTGTAACCTTAAAACAGCACCAGCAGAACGCATTGTTCTGTACACGTGTCACAGCGATATTATAAGTGCATTTATGTTACCGCCACCTCAGCGCCACCACCTCGAGCTGGCAACACTTGTTCGTCAGAGCAGCAGCAGCAGCAGCAGCGACATCTATTTGTTTAATTGTCTAATAATGTGTCGTCGCGTTAATCGTACGCGTGCCAAAATGTGTTCGCGTTTCAAAATGCGGGTCAAGTGTGCGTGGTTGTTAGCAGTTTTTGGAACTGATAAAGTAATTAAAAATCAAGTATGGTAAGCTGGTGCGGTATTAGTTCTGATAGAAAGTTCACATAAGATACACATTTTGGAACATGAACTGTAAAAATAGTAATATTTTGAACAATGGTTGAATATTAACTCTTTTTGAAAATAATGTAATCTCAATTCATGCGGTTTAAACACGAAAACATGCGAAACATAATTTCAAGAGTAAAACGATACTTAATCCACCTTTAGGTGGTTGGTGCCTTCCTCACATTCATAAAGTAAAAATAGCAACATTCCCTTAACATGTTTAACAAATCAATTTTATTACTGATTTCTTTTGATAGGGTACGCAGACCTTCAATTTTTCTGGCTCATCGGCAAGGACTGATAAAAAAAACCTATCCAACGAAAATTCACATGGAAGATTCAGACAATATTTTTATCACAATATCTCAGATCCGGCCTCCAGAAATTATATAAATAACACTTAAGTGCCAATAACTTTTGATAGGGTTGTCAGATCCTTGATATTTTAGGTTCATTTGAAAGGTCTTTCAATTATCTAACTAACGATGGGTCGCATGGTGGACCCGGACATAATTTTTACTGAAATATCTGAGATCCGGCCTCCAAAAAGTGTATAAATAACACTTAAGTGCTAATAACTTTTGATAGGGTTGTCAGATCTTCAATTTTTTGAGCAACTAATGGTCCGATTTTCAATGTTAAAATATAAAACATTCGTGAAATTTTCCGATCTTTTCGAAAAAATATTTTCAAAATTTATAAACCTAGACTAACATTTTCAAAGGGTGTAATATTGAATGTTTGGCCTTTTTGAAATGTTAGTCTTGGTTTAAAAAAATTTAAAATATTTTTTTCGAAAAGATCGGAAAATTTCACGAATGTTTAATATTTTAACTTTGAAAATCGGACCATTAGTTGCTGAGATATCGACATTAGAAAATGGTGTGTTGTTTGGGTGGGACTTAGAGAACATAAATTTTCCTGTTTTTAAACCTTTGCATGGCAATATCTCAGCAACTAAGGGTCGTATCAACAAAGTTCAAAAGTGCAAAATATAGAGAATTTTCTCAGCTTTTCTTTTTTTTTAAAGTGGGCAAAGATGTGCACTTATTTAAAAAAATGAAACAATTCGATTAATTTCAAAAAAGTCACCTAAAAATGGATTTTACTTGAAAACGTTACACTTTATCAAAATTTCATTAGAGTACATTTTGATTGCAAATTCAATTTTATATCGAAAAATGAAGTTGAAAAATTTTTGCGACAAATTTTTCGATTTTTTGAAAAAAATCAGTATTGATTCAAAAATTCATAACTCGCTTAAAGATGTTTTGCACAACCTGAAAATTTCTGAAAAGTTGATGTTCTCTAAAACATATAAAAAAAATTATAAGAGTGTTTTTTGCAAATCAAGTTTTAGTGACAAAAAGTTAAATAAAAATCACCATTTTTTTTACTGTGTATCATTTTTTTCAGTGTACCTACAACCATACCTACAACTTTGCCGAAGACACCAAATCGATCAAAAAATCCCATCAAAAGATACAGATATTTAGATATTTGTAATTACATACATCATTTTTGTATGGACAGCTGCCAAATTTGTATGGAAATTTATATGGACAAACTAATGATGCAAAATGGCTTCTTTGGGCATACTGAAGGCACCAAAAAAGTTTCAGTCGGATTAAAAAATTAAAAAAAGTTTGAATGACCGAAATCTGAGAGATCTGCTCAGTTGCTTTTTTGAATGGGTATTTACCAAATGACTATTTTTTCCGTGAATTTCTAGTCCAAATAACTTTTTTTTATTTTGAAAAAAAAAAAAAATGCATTAGGTATGAATCCTGCTAGATGTCGCACTAAAAACAATCTTTTATTTTATGAATTTGTGTTTGCCATTTCATTAGGGCACATAATTTTTGTAGACAAGAGTGTGTCTCTTTCACACCATATGTAAACTGGCATTTTAGGGAAAGGGATACACTATTGATTACAAAGGTTATGTGCCCTTTTGAATTGTTAGGCTCCAATTGTAACAAAAGTAATTATCGTCATTGAAAATCTGAAACATTGATAAAAGTAATTTGGGCAGCTTTTTAATAGCTTAAAAAACTATTTTCCAATCGATTCCATTTCTACAAAAGATAAACGCGTTCTTGCTACCCGGGCAGACGGTAATAACAAAATTAATAATATTTCAATAACAAATCCTGTTAAAATAACAAAAAGTGTTATTATTTTATCCTGAAGTTCAACTTCAAGAAGAAAAAATAATAACAGTTTCTGATAAAATAACAAAATTTGGTATTGAAGTGATATTATATTGAAAATGTTTAATAACACGCTAATAAGAGGAAATGTTATACATTTCAAAAACTCTCCTAATAACAAAATTTGGTATTCGTTCGGTATACTGACTTAGAAATAAAATTACCATAAATCGCACAAATGGAAAAGTTTCTAAGTGTCCATAACACAATCTGTTATTATTTTTTTTTGTTAAATATGTTTAAATCTTTGGGATAATTTTGTCTAATTTCGTCGGGGTCATTATTTTGGCCATGAAATGGGGTCCGTAAGCTAAAATTATTCTAAAAAGTTGAAATTTTGAAAATTGATTTTTTTTAAATTATTTGATATATCCCCTAAAGGACTTTGTTTAAAATGGTTAGAACTATGGGATAATTTTGACCAATTTCGTCAGGGTCATTATTTTGGCCATGAAATTGGGTCCTTAAGCTAAAATTATTCTAAAAAGTTGAAATTTTGAAAGTTGATTTTTTTAATTATTTGATATACCCCCTAAGGGACTTTGCTAAAATTGGCTAGAACTATGGGATAATTTTGACCAATTTCGTCGGGATCATTATTTTGGCCATGAAATGGGGTCCCTAAGCTAAAATTATTCTAAAAAGTTGAAATTTTGAAAGTTGATTTTTTTAATTATTTGATATACCCCCTAAGGGACTTTGCTAAAATTGGCTAGAACTATGGGATAATTTTGACCAATTTCGTCGGGGTCATTATTTTGGCCATGAAATGGGGTCCATAAGCTAAAATTATTCTGAAAAGTTTAAATTTTAAAAGTTGATTTTTTAAATTATTTGATACACCCCCTAAAGGACTTTGTTTAAAATGGTTAGAACTATGGGATAATTTTGACCAATTTCGTCAGGGTCATTATTTTGGCCATAAAATGGGGTCCATAAGCTAAAATTATTCTGAATAGTTTAAATTTTAAAAGTTGATTTTTTTAATTATTTGATATACCCCCTAAGGGACTTTACTAAAATTGGCTAGAACTATGGGAAAATTTTGACCAATTTAGACAGGGTTCATTATTTTGGCCATTAAATGGGGTCCCTAAGCTAAAATTATTCTAAAAAGTTGAAATTTTGAAAGTTGATTTTTTTAATTATTTGATATACCCCCTAAGGGACTTTGCTAAAATTGGCTAGAACTATGGGATAATATTGACCAATTTCGTCAGGGTCATTATTTTGGCCATGAAATGGGGTACTTAAGCTAAAATTACTCTGAAAAGATGAAATTTTGAAAGTAGATTTTTTTAATTATTTGATATACCCCCTAAGGGATTTTACTAAAATTGTCTAGAACTATGAAACACTTTTGACCAATTTCATCGGGGTCATTTGTTTCACCATGAAATGGGGTTTCAAGCTAAAATTAATCCGATAAAATTAACTTATGAGAGTTCATTTTTTTTAATTTTGTTATATTCCCCTAACGGAATTGATTTATTTAATGAGAATTTTTGATGTGTGAATAACAAAAACTGTTATTATTTTCACAGAGCCAGGAAGTCGGAGCTGACGTTGAAGTTCGAGCTGGAGTGAGACCTCGGAGACTGCATCGGATTCAGCAAATTTTCAGCAACTTTTACTTGGAGTCGGAATCCGTGAAGTCGGGTATTTTTAGAGAGCTGAAGTCGTCGTTGACGTCATATCCTGCATCCAGAGTCGGAGTTGTCTTCAAAGTATGGATTCAAAGTCGCTTGGAGGTACCCGACTCTGCAACCCTGACTACTACACACTCAATCGCGAGTACCTTAGGTAGAAAGCCATGAGTACAGAGCACGGAACAAAATCTGGTCAGCGAATCCGAAAAATATTTGTGACGAATTCGGAAACATGGAAAGTTTGCGTATTCATCAGCGATGTTTGCAGATTTGGAAAAATTGCTTCCGATATCGAAACAAAATGCTTTCAAAATCGAAAACATCTTGTTGCCGGTTAATTTGAGCGTGTACCATGCCGCAGCCAATGCGTTACGAAATGTCAGAATCAGCTGCGCAAGAGAGAAAAGCAAAACAACAATCTCTTGCATGCTTGTTTGTTTTTTTCTTCGACTCGTGCATTTCGTTGGTTTTTCGCCGCGATTTCGGTGCATTTAATCCGCTTTGCTGGTTATCTGTAGAGTCCCCATCCGCTAAGAGTTCCGCGTGATACTGCGCATCCCTTATAAAGTCGTTTCTTCAAGGGGAACACAACGGCCACGGATTACGCTGGTGGTAACAGCCGCGGCAGATGTGCTTCCTGGCCACTCGACGAAAAATCTCTGGCAGCTGCCGTTGTTTTCGAAAAGCTGGTTCCGAGTTTTGTTCAGATTTCGAGATTGTAAGGTTAGTATCAATCGTGAAAATTTGAAAACATTGAGTAAAAATGTTTCGGTTCCAGCTTCCTTCTCCCGGTCACCAAGAACGAGCTCCTGGAGTAACATCCCTCGGCAGGACCAAGCAGGCCCATCTTATACGTCCCAGGTCGAACTTGTGTATTTGTGACACCCTTCCGATGTGGTACAAGGATGCACCGGTGACGCCGTTTCTACTTGATTATTCGGGACACCGCCGAGGATGCAGTCATCAAGACTGCGGCCCTCCTCCTCCTCCTCCTCCTCCTCCTCCTCCTCCTCCTCCTCCTCCTCCTCCTCCTCCTCCTCCCCCTCCTCCTCCCCCTCCCCCCTCCTCCTCCTCCTCCTCCTCCCTCCTCCTCCCTCCTCCTCCTCCTCCTCCTCCTCCTCCTCCCTCCTCCTCCTCCTCCTCCTCCTCCTCCTCCTCCTCCTCCTCCTCCCTCCTCCTCCTCCTCCTCCTCCTCCTCCTCCTCCCTCCTCCTCCTCCTCCTCCCTCCTCCTCCTCCTCCTCCTCCTCCTCCTCCTCCTCCTCCTCCTCCTCCTCCTCCTCCTCCTCCCTCCTCCCCCCCTCCTCCTCCTCCTCCTCCTCCTCCTCCTCCTCCTCCTCCTCCTCCTCCTCCTCCTCCTCCTCCTCCTCCTCCTCCTCCTCCTCCCTCCTCCTCCTCCTCTTCCTCCTCCTCCTCCTCCTCCCTCCTCCCTCCTCCTCTCCTCTTCCTCCTCCTCCTCCTCCTCCTCCTCCTCCTCCTCCTCCTCCTCCTCCTCCTCCTCCTCCTCCTCCAGCCACCTCCTCCTACTCCTCCTCCTCTTCCTCCTCCTCCTCCTCCTCCTCCTCTTCCTCCAGCCACCACTCCTCCTCCTCTTCCTCCTCCTCCACTTCCTCCAGCCACCACTCCTCCTCCTCTTCCTCCTCCTCCTCCTCTTCCTCCTCCTCCTCCTCCTCCTCCTCCTCCTCCTCCTCTTCCTCCTCCTCCTCCTCCTCCTCCAGCCTACTCCTCCTCTTCCTCCTCCTCCTCCTCCTCCTCCTCTTCCTCCTCCTCCTCCTCCTCCTCCTCCTCCTTCTCCTAAAATACGAAAATACGAAAATACAAAAATACAAAAATACAAAAATACGAAAATACAAAAATACAAAAATACAAAAATACAAAAATACAAAAATACAAAAATACAAAAATACAAAAATACAAAAATACAAAATACAAAAATACAAAATACAAAATACAAAATACAAAAATACAAAATACAAAATACAAAAATACAAAAATACAAAAATACAAAATACAAAAGTACAAAAATAAAAATACAAAAATACAAAAATACAAAATACAAATACAAAAATAAAAATACAAAAATACAAAATACAAAAATACAAAAATACAAAAATACAAAAATACAAAATACAAAATACAAAAATACAAAATACAAAAATACAAAATACAAAAATACAAAATACAAAAATACAAAAATACAAAATACAAAATACAAAATACAAAATACAAAAATACAAAATACAAAAATACAAAATACAAAATACAAAAATACAAAAATACAAAAATACAAAATACAAAATACAAAAATACAAAAATACAAAAATACAAAATACAAAAATACAAAAATACAAAATACAAAAATACAAAAATACAAAAATACAAAAATACAAAAATACAAAAATACAAAAATACAAAAATACAAAAATACAAAAATACAAAAATACAAAAATACAAAAATACAAAAATACAAAAATACAAAAATACAAAAATACAAAAATACAAAAATGTTATGAATTTTTGAATTTTTGAATTTTTGAATTTTTGAATTTTTGAATTTTTGAATTTTTGAATTTTTGAATTTTTGAATTTTTGAATTTTTGAATTTTTGAATTTTTGAATTTTTGAATTTTTAAATTTTTGAATTTTTGAATTTTCGAATTTTTATAATTTTATCTTGTGTTCTCTTTCACCGCCCCACGATTCTAATGCTGGCGGAGATCGTGCTCGTCATAGGGCGTCCAAAGCGCGAGGACTCGCGATCAAGTCAACCCTTGAGGTGACCCGCCGCTGACATCACCGAGTAAGCTGCCAACCGGAACTCGCATACCCTGCTGCACAAAATGAAAAACGCCGACATCATCATCAAAAACATCCGCGCCTCGATCACGGCGCCAGCCACAAAGACACGCCTCCTGATACTGCTAGCACCGGAACTCACATCACGGAAGCAACGTGCCAACGGCGGCGACGGTGCCCAGCAGTACCCAGCTGCACCACGGTCATCGAGGCCGGTTTGTTCTGCCAAATAAGACAAATCGACGTTTGGAACCGTTGCCAGTCAGTGGCGGCCGTTTTTTCTACCATGCTTTCTAAAGCAACACACAACCCAGCGACCACCTCATTATTTTTTTTTATTTGAGATGAATAAATAAATAAAAACATAAAACAACATAAAAACCTCTTCTTCTTCTTATTTCCATCCAAAACATGAAAAGCAACGGTCAATTCAAAACAGTAAATATTGTAGTGGCTGCGTGCTGCGTGCTTTTGGCAGGCATGCGTTACGGCGTTACGTTTGCGATATCGAAAATCACCGTTTGCGATATTGGAAGCAATGCTTCCTGCTGACGGGTGTAAACGGAGGTTTGCGATTGGTAGAGCAAATCGGAAGCAAAGTTTGCGATTCCGCAAACCGGATTTTGTTCCGTGAGGAGTTATGGCAACTGCAGGTTTATTTGCAAATTACAAATAAACCAAAACAATAACTTTTTTTGTTATGGAGACATACCAGTTCAATAACATTTTTTGTTATTATGCTGCTCCACCTCTCCGCACAAAATAACAAATCTTGTTATTCCTTCATGATTCCTTCTGTGTTATTGGTTTGTTATTGCAATAACAACATAATAACAGTTTAAGTTATTCTTCGAACAAATCTTTGTTATTGATTTTTGTTATTTTAACAACTAATTCGATCATCCCAATAACATATTTCGATCTTCTCACAATATCAAAAACTGACCTTCCCAAGTTATTTCCGTCTGCTCGGGTATAGAATAGTCTTATTTCCTGGGATAGCAAAAAAAATCATAAATTCAATGATTTAATGAATTAATAATTTTAGAACAACACCGAGTAAAATTATTGGTTGAAAATAAAAAAAAGTTTAAATAATATTTTTGAATAACAATATGGAATTTATACTGTCAAATTGAAATTATTTCCTACATTCAAATCTTACACAATTTGCTAAGTTTTTTTTCTGAAATTTCAATTACTTTTAAATTATTTTTTACTTATTGTTTAATAAAATTGAACCTTTTAATTCTCTGTGACAAGTTTGAATAAATGCAAATAAGATTAAAAACCAAACCTTAAGCTTATAATTATCTTGATAAAATTGTTAAAATAAATTATTCCGTTGTTCAAGCATAACTTTTGTGAAGTTACTATCCTAAGCTGAGATGTGGACTACCTTTCAACAGCTGAGTATTTCAATGTTGGGAACAGAGTAAATCTACTGAAGGAAAAAAGTTACAAAATAACCTTCGATTTAGCTAATTCAGGGGTGACCAAAGTATGGCCCGCGAGATGATTTTTTGTGGCCCGCGGACCCATTTTGAAAGATCATGAAAAATGGCCCGGTGACCACTTGTAAAGTGATTTTATGCGTTAAGGTTTATTTTGATCTTTTTTCTGCTAACTTTTTTTTTCTATCTTTTGTTATTTAAGTCTTTGTTTTGTTTAATAATATTTTGATCCTCATTTTACGACACAAATATTTAGTTCGAAAATCTTAATAATAATAAACGTTTCAATGTGAGTGAAACTAGCAAATATCAACAAAACTTTCTTCAAACATGTTTGGAAATGTTTATAATATGTTCAAATTTGACTTAGGTAGAAATCTGTAATAATTGCAAAAATGAAAGTTTTCCATATTAATTGGATGGTATTAATGACCCTTTTTGTGAACTGACCCTCAAACTTACTTTGCACTTAGAAACCTTCCCTTGGGATTCGAACTCATGGCAGTTGAATAACGAATCTTATTGATTACCATCTGATTCAGGCAGACAAAATGTTAAACTGGGGAAATAAGGCTGTTGCAAATATTTTATAAAGCTTTTGTCGACCAACCCTCCCTTAGTCCCACTATGAAAAATTATTTGAAAAATCAGGGAAAAAACTATTTTTTTTTTCAAAATATTTAAAAAAATAAATGATTTTTGATTGTAATTTCGCAGAACTTAATTGAATGAAACGCAGAGGAATGGCGTTTTGATCATGTTCGAATTCATTGAAAAATAAATTGAATAGAAGTAAATTTTCGATGAACAGTGAGGTAATAAGTTTTTTTTTTTCGATGCAATGTTTTTTATCGAATCTTAGAATTTTTGAAAATAATGATTTTAAATCAACCTGACGGGTGTTTAAAACATATTCTCCCATTTTGCTTATTGAAATGTTGAAATTCTGGCTCTCAACGACTTTTCTTTAGTCACACCTAATTCAAAGATTAAATTCGGTCGTTACAGAAATTGTCCAGATTACATGTCACCATGTTTTAACTTTAAAATTTTAATGAAAACACCAGCAAATTTAACCAAATTTTTATTTTCAAATTCCTAAAACAATAAAATCAACAATAGTGATAGAAAACTGTCATTTTGTGTCTTCTATTATTTTAATCAACGAAAATTTAAAAAAATAAAAGAAGTTTCAAAAAACTTCAACTGATATTTTTAAGTTTTTTTAATTAAAATAATTTCATTTTTTTAACCTGTTTTATGAATTTGGCCCGCAGACTCATTTGAGCTTAAAATTTGGCTTGCAAAAACTTTGAGCACCCCTGAGCTAATTGATGAGGGATAGTCAGAGGAATGGAGCCGTTTCTTATTCTTGTATCACATCGTTCATGTGTTTATTAAAAAAAAAACATCGTTAAAGCGCGACGTCTCTCATTCAAACCAAACACTGAAACAATTCACCGCAGCCGTTTCGTTCGAACATTTCCCAGTGTCAGCCGCCGGCCATCTTCGAAAAGTGGGAAAATTTTCGAATCTTCTTTCAAAAAAAGAAAACTCAGCCGCCTTCCCACTCAGACAGCCGCTGGCGGCTCCCCACGGTGCTTGTTCGCTTTTCCTTTTTACGTCATCGCTCTCACCACCGCCGGACGCGAGCCCTCTCACAAACACGTGCACGCTCTCCCCCTCTCCGAGTTCCTAGCCGATAAGACCAGCTGTTTGTCATGCGCGGCACTCACTCTCTCGCTCATGCAGCCTAGTGGTCACTCATTTTCCGCTCTGTTATCGCTCCTGCCGCGATGGCAGCATACGTGTGTGCGTGTTTTGTGTACAGAATTTGACGTTTCTGGTGACAATGTTTTTGGGGTGGGGGAGCGTTGAGAACTCACGTCCGTGAGGGAGAGGAATGCGCGAAAATTGAGCAGGTTGCTGCGATGGAAAATTCGCTTTCTCCGGATGTCGCGGAAATTTTCGCTCTCTCGCGGCCTGCTGAGCGTCTTCGACCCGTGCAGTAGTCTTGGTTTTGGTGTCCCGCGCGGTGGAAAACCCCGTGTGCGTCTGTGTCTGTCTGTTTTGTACGGAATACAGAGGAGCAGCAGCAGAAGCAGCAGCAGATTTTTGCTCGGTTCTCGCCCCCCGGTCGGTCCTCCGTGGTTTTTGTCGTGTGTTGTCCCCGGAACGCGTCCGGAACCTGTGATAACCCGTGGAGTGCCGTCGTGTTCGGTGTTGTGGGAGTTGGCTGAGCTTTCGGAAGAGCTGGGAAGATTCCAGGATCGAGAACTGTGTAGTCTGACAGGTTCTTGAAGTGGCCTGGAGCAGGATTCAAGCTGAACAGCTTGGACCAGCAGTGTTTTCAGTGTTCCAAGTGTGTGTGCGCGCTGGTAGTTCCTCCGGAACTTCCAGGGGCTCCAGAGGGGACTTCCCCACGAAGAAGAGGTAGAACTAGAAGAAGCGCTTGTCTTATCAGTGTCCCCCCCTCCCAGTATGTCAATCTGTCAATCTGTCTGCCCGTCTGCTGGTGTGTTACGAAAGCCTTCCAGCTCGCTACGTCTACGTCACAGTACGCTACGACGGATTGTCTGTCCGACCCGGGGACATGTTCCCCGTTGTCGGTCCCAGCCCATCCTGGCTGGCCATGGAACAAGTGCTTATCGCAGACACACGCACACTACGGAAGGAAGCCGTAGTCGTCCTGTGTGCATCGTCGTCGTCGCTACCCCTATGAATGTTTTGATGCCGTTTTGACATTTCCGACCAATCAACCAAACTACGCTACGTTACGACATTCTGACCATGGTGACAAAACAATCGGATTGGTGCTGACTTATGTGCTGGTGACGCGCGACGCTGTGTCGCGGGGTTTAAAAATAGCTCCGCAGAATGGATCGTCAAGGAAGGAAGCAAGGAATAATCCGTCCAAGCAACCTGTGTGAAGCTCGGGAAGGCCATAAACTGCAATGGAGACGCCGTCGTTTAGGTTGGTTGCGGTTACGCGAGGGAGCAAGAGGTGGCCGCGGTGCGGAATGTGGTCGTTCCCGGGGCTGTGCAGGGGTGCCAGATTTGGAGCGATGTTTAATGTTGAGTAGTTTTGTGTAATTTGCAGAAGCTTTCAAATTTTGCTAGCTTGACTAAATGCATAGGAATTCTCTACAACACTGTTAACTGCGGCCTAAGCAAATTTGTTTAAATCCTTACTGCTTCTACTCAACTATTTTATATACATCAACAAAGCTATTTCTAAGTGATTGTATTGTAGATATGTCATATGATTTGAATTATATCAAAATCTAGCGATGCACATAACTAGGCTTAGTGATTTTTCACGCTCGAAAATAGCAAATTTCACGGGGACCTTAATTTCAAAACACCAAATTTCATGCAAATTTCGCGGAACGTGAAAAATGTTTAAAATCAATCTGAAAATGTTTTGTTTTTTGAAACAGAAACATCTTTTTATGCTTCATTATATATTATTCTTCAACCAAAAAAAAAAACTTTTCTAAATTTGAACGTGATACAAAAAAAATCTCATAATTTTCATAAAACACAGAAAAAAATCAATTCTCGAAACCGTGAAGTCAGTTTACGATTATGAGAACCACGAAGGAATATATTCACGTTTATGGTGCAAATGCACCATACTCATGAATAAATTCCTTCGTGGATCTCATATTCGTGAACTTAATTCACGATTACGAGAATTGATTTTTTTCTGTGAAGTTTCCACCTGGTTTATGGATGAGCTCTATTTATATTTTGAAACAAAATGTAGGGCATGCGTATAATCATTTATTGAACTACTTTTCAAATATTCGACTAATAAAGAAAAAAACGTTTTCGCTGATTTGCTTCTGTTTTTGCTAACATTTTATTGAATTTCATATCAAAGCAAGGTTCAACAATCTTGTCCAGCCAAAATGAGTAAAATAGTTTGAATTTTCATTCAAAATATTTTTTAATATTTTATCCCTCTTTTCAAAAACTAAATTTAAAATTAATAGGTAAAAATAATATACTTTGTAACGAAATCGATTTTTTTTTCAAAATGAGAACAGAAAACAAAAAAATTGTGGCATTTTTTAACTTTCACGGAAATTATCCACCAAAATAATCAAATATCGGTAAAATTAAACAGGACTTAGAAAAAAATCTGAAATGTTTTTAAAAGGTGTTTTCAAAGATAAAAAAAAACTCTTCATTGAATTTTGGATAAAACAAAGCTTATTTCGTTTATTTCCTGTTGAAATTTTTTATTTCAAATAAAATAGAAGTAAAATATTTACTAAAGCTAACAAAATATTACTAAATCTAAACAATTCTTCAAATGGTTCATATCAAGCTTTTCAATTGAAATCTTTTAAAATTTACGTTAATTGAGAAGAAAAAATTGATTTGAGAAAATTTATAAATTTAAAGAATTTCACAAAATTCGCGAAATCATCCAAATTCACGAACCCTATATTAGGGTATTCACTCGCTTAATTCTACAGTAGTTCTTTAAATTATTTTTATTCCTATATGAGTTTGATAAAATATTTTGGGAAAAATCGTTACACTTTCACACAGACATAAAATTTCACGGGATTTCGCGGAAAAAGAAAAAATCACGGATTTCACGCTGTCCGCGAAATCGTGAAATTTCACTAACCCATAACTAATTCATGTAGAAAATTGTTTGGCTTTGATAAAGTTATGCCAAGTTGTACCAATTGGTAAGTTTTAGCTGAATCTTCATGAGCAGATTTTAAAACTAAAAAAAAACTTGATGAAATACAAGAAATAAAAAATAAGCAAATATCATTAAAGTGAAAATAACATTGGACAAAGTTGTCACAACTTCAACCAGTAGACTCTTTTTAAAACTACTTCAATTCACTTACAAACAATGGATTGGATGATGGATTTTGTCATGATTAACATACAGTTAAGTGAGATTTTGCTTCAAAAATTACATAAATATCACTACTATCATAACTAAGACAGGGGAGCAGTTCTTTCAGATTTCGGTCATTCGATTTTTTTTTGTATTTTTTAAACCGACTGAAACTTTTTTTTTTGCCTTCGGTATGCTCAAAGAAGCCATTTCGCATCATTAGTTTGTCCATATAATTTTCCGTACAAATTTGGCAGCTGTCCATACAAAAATGATGTATGACAATTCAAAAGTCTGTATCTTTTGAAGGATTTTTTGATCGATTTGGTGTCTTCGGCAAAGTTGTAGGTATGGATATGGACTACACTGAAAAAAATGATGCACGTTAAAATTTTTTTGGTGATTTTTTATTCATCTTTTTGTCACTAAAACTTGATTTGCTAAAAAACACTATTTTTATTTTTTCATTTTTTGATATGTTTTAGAGGACATCAAATGCCAACTTTTCAGAAATTTCTAGGTTGTGCAAAAAATCTTTGACCGAGTTATGAATTTTTGAATCAATACTGTCTATTTCAAAAATCGAAATATTGGTCGCAAAAATTGTTCAACTTCATTTTTCGATGTAAAATCGAATTTGCAATCAAAAAGTACTTTAGTAAATGTTTTATAAAGTGCACTGTATTCAAATTAAAACCATTTTTAAGGTAACTTTTTCGAATATAGTAGAAGTTTTACATTTTTCAAAATAAGTGCACGTGTTTACCCACTTCTGAAAAAAAATTGAAGAGCTGAGAAAATTCTCTATATTTTGCTCTTTTGTACTTTGTTGCTCAACCCTCAGCTGCTGAGATATTGCCATGCAAGTGTTTAAAAACAGGAAAATTGATGTTTTCTTAGACTCACCCCAACCGTTTATTAATGTCGATATCTAATTTTTTAATGTCGATATCTCGTTTTTTAATGTCGATATGGTCCGATTAACATTCGTGATATTTTCCGATCTTTTCGAAAAAAAAACATTTTCAAAAATTTTAAACCAAGACTAACACTTTAAAAGGGCGTAAAGTGAATATTTGGCCCTTTTGAAATGTTAGTCTTGATTCAATTTTTTTGAAAATATTGTTTTTGAAGAGATCGGAAAATTTCACGAAAGTTTCCTATTTTAACATTGTAAATCAGAACATTAGTTGCTGAGATATCGACTTTAGAAAATGATGAGTTGTTTGGGTGAGACTTGGAAAACATAAATTTTCATGTTTTTAAGCCTTTTCATGGCAATATCTCAGCAACTGAGGGTGTATCAATAAATTTCTAAAAAGCAAAATATAGAGAATTTTCTCAATTCTTCAAAAAATTGTTTTTCAAAAGTGGGCAAACACGTGCACAAATTTTGAAAAATGAAAAACTTCGACTATATTCAAAAAAGTTACCAAAATATGGCTTTAACTTGAAAACAGTGCACTTTATGAAAATTTCACTAAAGTACTTTTTGATTGCAAATTCAATTTTACATCGATAAATGAAGTTGACAATTTTTTGCGACCAATATTTCGATTTTTTGAAAAATCAGATTCAAAAATGTATAACTCGGTCAAAGATTTTTTGCACAACCTAGAAATTTCTGAAAAGTTGGCATTTAATGTCCTCACAAATAAAAAAAAATAAAATAGTGTTTTTTTGCAAATCAAGTTTTAGTGACAAAAAGTTGAATAAAAAATCATCAAAAAAAATTTTACCGTGCATCATTTTTTTAGTGTAGTCTGTATCCATACCAGTAAATTTTCAAAACAACCAATTAGTTATTTGTTTCCTGTGCAGATACGACCTTATGAAAATTTAATCTAGAAATAATTAACTTATTGGACCAAATCCTGTTAAACTTGTGCTTAGATGATATATATTTTGAATAATGTTACAAAACTCCTATTTCATAAAATACTACAATTTTCACCTTATGAAAACTTTGTAAAGAAAATACTAAAATTTTCATTAATTACAATTTGGGTCCAAACTGTGTGAGATTTTTTATGAATTTTTACATTATACGAGTTTTGTGTGAAATACTCGAGTTGTCACAACAGCAAATATGAAAATTTGAGTACTTATGAAAATATGGTATTTATTGAAAATTTTAGTATTTTATTTCAAAAACTTTGAAACAGAGAAATTTTGCATGGTTTGATGGGTAACCAACTTTGAAAATTCCAAAATCTTCATTCTTTTAGTCTTGTTAATTACTATTAACAAAAAAGCTCCGATAAAATGCGAATGAGTGCCACATTTTCACCGTTCGATACTCATATTGAGAATTTTTAAAATTTGATTATTTTCGTAAAAGCAGTATTTTGTGAAAATCAGAGTATTTCAAAAAAAACTCTAAATCAGTAAAAATAAAAAAAATGCAAGAGTATTCGGTGGTTTTGAAGGACGGACAATATTCGAAGTTAATTGGTTGCAGATACGCCACAAGATTTTTATTATACTAATGATTTTTTGTCGATCTTTTTTTGTGAAAATTGCCCTAGATAAGATGAAATCCATCAACGAAAAATCAAGCAAAATTTACCAAACTGGCATCCTTGCAAGTCAAATCTTTTTCCTTTCCCCCCTTCCCCTTCCCCTTTCCTTCATATATATGACAACATACCCTCCCAAACAACAACAACAACTAAAACAATCTGGGTTGTTCGACAGAAGTTCATACGCGAGAGCGCGAGTAATTTTCACGAATTGATTTTTCACGCCGCCAGGTTGGTAGCGCCGGCGTTTGTACACACTCTGTGGCCGATGCTTGCAGAAATTTCCCAACATGTTCCACCCATACAGTCGCGTCGAGCACTCACACACATCATGTGAGCAAATGAGAGAATCGGAGCGCGCTCGCTCTCTCTCGCTGGGTTGTTTTGCCCGAACGTGCGCTAGTGTTGGTGGTGTATTTTTGTTTACAGCTTTTGACAGCTCTGTGTTTTGGTGAAGTGGGTTCGGGAGGAAGGAAAAAGGGGGTGGAAAAATTGACGCGCTGCGTCGCCGATTTTCCCTTGAACGGGGTTTTATTTTCTTTTTTTCTATTTTGACGTTGCGGCGTGTCGTTCGGCTACGTTGTAATACTGCTGCACTTGAAGGGATGATTTAATTAGGTAAAGTAGGAAATGCGTTGAGTGGGGACAGAGGAGGTGTTTTGAAATAGGTCAGGTAAATGGCTCTAAGAATAGGTTCAATTAGAATACAGTGTGTTTATTCAGCGATTAAAAATTCACTTGCAATGTTTGGCTACATTTTTTTCTTTTGATTTTTCTTGTCTAAAATTTTCTTAACCTTTGAAGAGAAGTTTTAAATTATAAATGTTATTGATTTTTACAACACAGTTAAATAAAATCTGAGAATGTCGACAGATTTTATGTTAAAATATAACTTTACATCAGGAGCATGTGAGTTTTTCATCAGTATCTGTTGAATTTTACATTTTGTACATTATTTGGGTAAAATTACTCGAAAAAGAGGTAATATCAAACCAAATTTTCAACCTTCCAAAACTTCAATTTGTTTTACTGGGAAATGCTACTCAGAATAAATTATTCTGTTTTCTGGGGCACAAACTCCTTTAAATTACTTGTTTGGCTTATGATACCTCAACATTGTCTGTTTCACAAAAATACTGAGTTTTTGTCTTTCTTTTTTTTTACAAATTTAAAATTTAAGAACCACACGTCAAAAATAGATGCAACACAAAAACAATATTTTCGTAACTTGATTTTTTGCAAATTTTTGCCAGCTGTTTGACCGTTGAAGTGTTTATAACATTTTGTCCAACTCTTTGATAAAAAAAATAGGATTCAAATTTGAAATTAGAAATTCCTTTTCTATATCTTCGAGATTTTTTTATGTTTCGGAGCTTGAAAAACTTTGAGCCTTAGTTTATGATGAAGCCAAATCTGGTTTCGGAAATATGTATTTTTGAAAATATCAAAAGTGGAAAGCGAATAAAAACTATTTTTTTCAAACTCCAATTTGAAATCGAAAAGAACTTTACATTTTTTTTATAGGGTTTCGCATCTCCGGAAAAAATTTAGAAAATTTTCTTTACTTTTTAAACCTAAAAAATGAGCAGTGTCTAAGATACAGTCTCATGAAGAATTCTAATCAATAACAAATTAGAAAACAATTGGCTCGCTTTTGAACGTTGAAAAATAATGGGTTTGTAAACTTATATATAGATAGAATGCAATAAAAATAAATAATTCAAATTTTAAACTAAGCGTAACGTTTTAAAGGTTTAAAAATATGTTAGAAATTTTTCTCATTTTATGTTTTCGACCAAAACTTAGATTTTTAATTGATACGATCATATATCGTCAGTTGAAAATCACAGGCTAGTCAGGTGACACTTTTGCCTTCCTCACTGAGGTAAGGCTATAATCCTGCTCTAAAAATGAACTTTGTATAAAAACGTCGTAGACCCACCTTCATGTATACATATCGACTCAGAATCAAAAACTGAACAAATGTCTGTGTGTATGTGTGTGTGTATGTGTGTGTGTATGTGTGTGTGTATGTATGTATGTGACCAACAAACTAGCTCATGTTTCTCAGCACTGGCTGAACCGATTTGACCCGAACCTGTTGCATTCGACTTGGTTTAGGGTCCCATAGATCGAGTTTTATACAGATTGAAGTTTCGATAAGTAGTTCAAAAGTTATGTATAAAAATGAGTTTTCACATATATCCGGATCTCACTTAAATGTATGTAAACTATGTCCGGATCCACCATCCGACCCATCGTTGAATAGGTTATCAAAAGACCTTTCCAACGATTCCAAAACATTGAAGATCTGGCAACCCTGTCTGATTATGTACTTTTTGGAAGCCGGATCTCACTTAAATGCATGTAAACTATGTCCGGATCCACTATCCGACCCATCGTTGGATAGGTTATCAAAAGACCTTTCCAACGAGTCCAAAACATTGAAGATCTGGCAACCCTGTCTCGAGATATGGTCACTTAAGTGATATTTATGTACTTTTTTATTCCGGATCTAAAAAATAGATGAAATTTGTGTACAACCCCATCAAATCAGCCATTGTTGGTAATGAGTGAGGAAGGTTCCAACCACATAGGTGGATTAAGTTAGTTTTTTGTAGACATTTTGCAGATGTTGTGGTGTAAGGTGATACTTAAAAAAACCCATTCAATCAAGTATCAGAAAAACAATTGTTCGATTTTCAAAGTCTCAGAGAGAAAATAAAAAAAAACATAACCTTAGCATTTCAAAATATTTTTTCTGGATAAGCTTTTCTTTCAAGAAGTGTTTTTAGAATCAAAAAAAAAAAATATCGGAAAAATGTATTGCCAGAGGCTTTTTATTATTTATTTATTCCGATTGCCAATTTAATTTGGTTTTGAAAAATAAAAGTTTTTAAATTTTATTTTGGGAATTTAACATTAAGAGATAAAAAGTTGAGGAAAAAAACTGTTTAACCGTGTACCTATTTTTTCTGAAAGTTTTAGTCAAAAAATACAATTTGGCCGAAGACACTGAATCGTTCATTAAATTCGTTTTTAAGATATGAGCAATTCTCTACCAACACTGGAAATGGATTTTATTTGTATTTTTTTATTTGGCTCAAACTTTGTAGGAGCCTTCCCTATGACCAAATAAGCTATTTTGCATCATTGGTTCACCCGTACAAGTCTCCATACAATTTTGGCTGCTGTCCATACAAAAATGGTATGTAAATATTACATTGTATAACTTTTGAGCCATAGAGAAACATGGTCAAAAAATCTGCCGCCGAGTTATGAATTTTTGAAAATAATGATTTTTGGAAAAACTCGGAATTTTATGCTTAAACAAATTTAACGTTATTTTTTAATGCAAAATTGAATGTGCAATCGAAAACTACCTAGCAGATTTTTTGATAAAGAGCTTCGTTTTCAAGATATAGCCACCGAAAGTTTGATTTTAGCGAAATATTTGCAGTTTGCAGTCGATTTTTTAAAATAGTGACCATGAGTGATCATTTCTAGAAATATTTTTTTTTGAAAAGTTCATAAAATTTTCTATACATTTGTCTAAGAGACATTGAAGATTGGACCTCGGGTTGCTGAGATAAAGCCGCTTTAAGAAAAAGAAACACGAAAATTGAAGTTTTCTAAATCTCACCAAAACAACTCACCATTTTCTAATGTCGATATTATCTCAGCTACTAATGGTCAGATTTTCAATGTTATGACATGAAACATTCGTGAAATTTTCCGATCTTTTGGAAAAAAATATTTTGAATATTTTTAAATGAAGTCTAACATTTTAAAAGGGCCAAACATTGAATATTAAGCCCATTTAAAATGTTAGTCTTGAATTATTTTTTTTCAAAATATTTTTTTTTCGAAAATATCGGGAAATTTCACGAATGTTTTATGTTTTAACATTGAAAATCGGACCATTAGTTGCTGAGATATCGACATTAGAAAATGGTGGGTTGTTTTGGTGAGACTTAAAAAACTTCAATTTTTGTGTTTCTTTTTCTTAAAGCGCCTGTATCTCAGCAACCAGAGGTCCAATCTTCAATGCCTCTTAGACAATTTTATAGAAAATTTTATGAAAATTCCAAAAAACTATTTCTAGAAATGGTCACTATTTTTAAAAATCGAAAAACTGCAAATATTTCGCTAAAATCAAACTTACGGTGGCTATATCTTGAAAACGGAGCTCTTTATCAAAAAATCTGTTAAGTAGTTTTCGATTGCACATTTAATTTTGCATAAAAACGTAAAATTTGTTTTAGCATGAAATTTAGATTTTTTTCCAAAAAATCATTATTTTTTTCAAAAAATCATAACTCGGCGGCAGATTTTTTGACCATGTTTCTCTATGGCTCAAAAGTTGCGGTTTTTTGTCTCCTAAAACATATCAAAAAATCTCGAAAATGAAAAATACGTATTTTGGGTAATTGAGTTTTTGTGAAAAAAAAAGTTGGTAAAAAAATCTGCATTTTTTTTCCGGATTCCTATTTTTTTCTCAATAGTCCTCAACAATACCTACAACTTTTCCGAAGACACCAATATGATCAGAAAATTCACTCAAAAGTTACAGCTGTTTGAATATTTACATACCATTTTTGTATGGACAGCAGCCAAAATTGTATGGAAACTTGTATGGGTGAACCAATGATGCAAAATAGCTTATCTGGTCATAGGGAGGCCCCCACAAAGTTTGAGCCAAATCAAAAAATACAAAAAATAAAAATGGTCGAAATCGGCCGATTTCGTAGAGAGTTGCTCATATGAAAAAATAATGAAGCAAAATTTCTCTTTTTTCATGGGAAATTTATTAAAAAAAGTTTCACCAAAAGAACATAAATATTTAGACATCGTGAAATAATTTGCTAAAATCTAAAGAACTGCATACTGCACACGTTTCATGTTAGTCCCACAGTACCCTTCATGCTCTTTATACCACTTTATAACTAAGTTTCGATATCTCAGAGAGTAAGTCCTCTAGTTTTATTTACAATATTCAAAATAATATAAATGCAGAATATGACAACTGAATCACAATTGGTTTGGCTGTATATCTTTACCCTAGAAGAAAAAAAAACTTCGTTTCTATGTCCAAACATATAATTTCCAGCAATAAGAACAAATCTTGGTGATTTCACAACTTGTCTATGAACTAATCAATATCTTAACTTATCATCAAAGCTGAGCACACACAAAGACACGCAGGAAGAGAAGAAAAAACACTATTTTATCTCTGTTACCCCACACATTCCACGGAGAAAACTATTCTGCTTAGCAAAAAAAAAAAAAAAAAAAGAAGTAGAAAAGTCCTCTGTCATTGAGTTTGCTTTCAATTTCTCACCAGCCAAAGTGCGTGCGTGGGTAGCGCCCAAAACCCTTGGTGTGTCATTTAGAATGTTTTTTTTTTTAAATATTTCTGGAGATTTTTTTGAATACTCGTAGCAAAAATTAAAAAAAAATTGGTTTAAAAGAACCTACAAAATGTCCACTCAAGGGTTAATCTCACGCACAATCCATCGACAGAATGCGCAAATAGAAAAGACTAAGAGAAAAAGAGCACTAACTCTCCGGGCAGGACACAATGATGTGCCGTCATCATGACAGAAAGGAGCATCGGGAAAAGGATCTTTGCCAGGCCACACACACACAATAAAAAAAATAGTGGTCCACATCTTGGAACCACCGTCGTCCTGTGACCGCTGCTACTGGGGCCACTTTGAAACGACACTGACGTCAACGCTTCCAAATCCGCTTAGTATGGGCCTAGGCCCGAGCGAGAAGATTCTTCTCTAGCAAATGTGTGTACTAAATAAGCAAAGACTAAGACTAAGAGAGGAAGAAGAAGATGATGCGAAACCGGCAATGAGGCCAGGCGTCTAGACGCGGCAGACATGCCCAAGGACCTGCCGGTTTCGGTTTTTGTCGTCGTCGTCGTCGCTCCGTAATAGAGTTTTCCACCGTCACCAATTTTGAGCTTGTGGATGGTGGGCGGGCAGGGCGGGGGAAATTGGCAGGAGAAATGGGACCTATGAAACGGGCGAAACGAGACAGCGGCAAACCATTCATTATTTTAAATTGAGATGATGGAATTTATTGACAATGGGCCAACTTTTGCCGCAGCAAAAGCAGCAGCAGCAGCTTCCATGACAGTTTTCCGCGGCACACTTTTGCTGGATGCTCTGCTCATTTATTGCAAACTATGAGGGGGACTGTAAAAAATCTATAAGACACAATAATTATTGTTTAAACGTTTAACTTATTGTTTAAACTTTTTAACTTGGCCGTTATCTAAAATTTGGATTGATCTACACACACCTTTTGAAACTGCTGCTGCATAAATCTCCAATAGATCAGCTCTCTTTGTTTTGAAACGTATTAAAAACAATCTAAAACAATAAAAAAAATATCATGGTCGAATTGTCAACTTCAAATCCCTTCGCATTTGATGCTAAATTTATAGTCAACTTTTGCTAAACAATGTAAATTAATATTATTTTATGCTTTTTAATTTGTTAATTGTTAAACTTGTTAAATTTTGGAAACACTTGTACAGGTTTTTGTTTGTTAGATTTCTGTAACTTACTGATTAAAAATAATTTGGTTGAATTAGAATGTTGCTCAAGATTTCTTTAAAAAAAACATTATGTTTTATTATTATTGTTTTATTATGTATTAGGGGAACAGCATCTAATTCCAGCGTGCCACTAATGTAGGCAGAACTTTGACATTCAATTAAAGCTAATTAAAAGCGTTTTTATCCGAACTCGAATGATAAATAGCTCAATAAGAAGTGAGCAAGCAAGTTTCTATCAAAAGTTTTGCAAGATTAGTTGTTTAAATAGTGAAAATCAGCAAATTGAATGGAGTTAGGACCGAGTGCTTAACTTGCCAAACATACGAGTATTTAGAGTGCCTGGAATGACTCAAAGCACTATTCAGATCAAATTTAATGTTTATGATTTCCAATAATGAATAAGTTTATAGTTTTGTAATAAATAGAGAGATAACTCTCGCGAAACAAAAACAGGGGTTCTAGTGTCACCACTTTCCTCTACAAATTTACTCCACATTTCAAATCAATGTTTTGAAAAATAAGTTTGATAAGTTTGATCAAAACTGTGGAAAACGCTTTCAACTGATAATTTTGAATTGTTAAATTTCATAAATATTAAATCCAATCACGATTCATTCAAACTAAGATGCTTTTTCTTGTGGTTTTTTTCAACATTCATTTCCTAAGTTTAAACTTATCTGAGTTACAGAATAAACCAGATACAAAACTTCAGTCGCATTCATTCAATGTTGTTCAATGTAGGACTGAGATTTTAGCTGTACCGACTAATGCTTTATTTTATTTTATATTTTGCTCATGTTTAGGACGTTTTAGCCAGAAGGACGTCTATTTATTTTGATTGAGCTACAGACTTTAATTTAAAAAATTAAATTATGGAAATGTCGGTCAAAACACCCAAAGTTTTTAAAAAAATCACTTTTTTCAAAACATTGACAAAATTACATGAAACATGTCATACCAACAGGGCAAAAATTTCATCAATATTTAGGAATATTCTATTCAATGCACTTAAGACCTAAAATTGATTTAATAATAATTAATTTTCGAGCTTTTAAGTTCGTCTAAAAGTTATGTTGTGATGTTAAGGGTTGGAAGGACGATATTTCAATATTCGCAAGTCCAGAGAGCAACTCTCTACAAAATCGGCCGATTTCGAACATTTTTTTTGTATTTTTTTATTTGGCTCAAACTTTGTGGGGGCCTAAACCATGACCAAAGAAGCTATTTTGTGTCATTGGTTCACCCATACAAGTCTTCATTCAATTTTGGCAGCTGTCCATACAAAAATGGTACGTACATATTAAAACAGCTGTAACTTTTGAGTACATTTTTTGATCAATTTGGTGTCTTCGGCATAGTTTTAGGTATTATTGAGGACTATTGAGAAAAAAATAGGCACACGAAAAAACGATTTTTACTTTGACCATGTGTGACCATTTCTATTTTTGCCTTCCTCACTGAGGTAAGGCTATAATCCTGCTCGAAAAAGTAACTTTTGAAAAACAGCTCGTAGACCTATATTCATGTATACCTATCGACTCAGAATCGAAAACTGAACAAATGTCTGTGTGTGTGTGTGTATGTGTGTGCGTATTCCCCTTGGTGCTCAAAATTCTTGCCAAGTTTTCTCGGCACTGGCTGATCCGATTTGAGTCAAACAAGTTGCATTCGGTCCGGTTTGGTGCCCCATACTGCACTATTGAATTGTTTGAAGATCCGATAAGTAGTTCAAAAGTTACGTATAAAAAGTGTCAAAGTTGCGAATCGGGTGCTGGAATTTTGATGCCGGATCTCACTTAAATGCATTTAAACTATGTCCAGATCCATCATCCAACCCATCGTTGGTTAGGTAATCGAAAGACCTTTCCAATGATTCTAAAACATTGAAGATCTGGCAACCCTGTCTCAAGTTATGACCACTTAAGTGATATTTATGTACTTTTTTGAAGCCGGATCTCACTTAAATGTATGTAAACTATGTACGGATCCATCATACGACCCATTGTTGGTTAGGTAATCGAAAAACCTTTCCAACGAGTCCACAACATTGAAGATCTGGCAACCCTGTCTCGAGTTATGACCACTTAAGTGATATTTATGTACTTTTTTGAAGCCGGATCTCACTTAAATGCATGTAAACGATGTCCGGATCCATCATCCAACCCATTGTTGGTTAGGTAATCGAAAATCCTTTCTAACGAGTCCACAAAATTGATGATCTGACAACTCTGTCTCGTGTTCTGACCACTTAAGTTATATCTGTGTACTTATTTTTCGGGACCTAAAAAAAATAGCTGAAATATGTGTCTAAACCACTCATATTACCCATTGTTGGTAAAAAGTGAGGAAGGCATCAACCACATAGGTGGATTAAGTTAGTTTTTTTTTATTTTTTAAGTTCAGAAAATTTGCAATGAAATTGTCTAAAAGAAATTAAAGATTGCTGAGATACTGCCGCTTTAAGAAAAAGAAACAGGAAAATTTAAGTTTTCTAAGTCTTATCAAAACAACCCACAATTTTCTAATGTCAATATCTCAGCAAATAATAGTCTTATTTTCAATGTTAATACATCAAAAATTCGTGAAATTTTCCGATCTTTAAAAAAAATATTTTGTAATTTTTTTAAATCAAACCTGACATTTTCAAAGGGCCAAACATTGAATATTACGCCCATTTAAAATGCTAATCTTGATTTTTTTTCAAGATATTTTTTTCGAAAAGATCGGAAAATTTGACAATTGTTTCATGTTTTAACATTAAAAATCGGACCTTTAGTTGCTGAGATATCGACATTAGAAAATGGTGGGTTGTTTTGGTGAGATTTTGAAAACTTCAATTTTCGTGTTTTTTTTTTCTTAAAGCGGCTGTATCTCAGCAACCTGAGGTCCAATCTTCAAAGTCTCTTACACAATTGCATAGCAAATTTTCTGAACTTTTCAAAAACAATATTTTTAGAATTGGTCACTCATGGTCACTGTTTATAAAAAATCGAAAAACTGCAAATATTTCGTTTAAATCAAACTTTTGGTGGCTATATCTTGAAAACAGAGCCCTTTATCAAAAAATCTGTAAAGTACATTTCGATTGGAAATTCAATTTTACATTAAAAAATTGCGTCAAATTTGTTTTTGCATGACATTTTTCAAATAAATTTCTCAGTTTAAAAAATTAGATAAACACAATTCACAAAAAAAAAACAATGAAGTACCTCTAAAACCATTTTTATTGCAAAGAAAGCTTTCCTTTTTAACAATAAAAATAAAAATAAAACAAACAAGCCCAACCGTCATCATTTTGAGGAAAAAAGTGTTTTAATAGTAGTTTATGCAACAAATTGCAAAAAGAGGATTTTTTCAGCACGAGTCGTACATTTATCCAACGAGGTTCACCGAGTTGGAAAAATACGAAGAGTGCTGAAAAAATCAAGTTTTGCAACGAGTTCCATACAACATTTTTTGCAATTCCAAAAAACACACGCTGAGTGAAATTTTATGTCAAATTTTCATTTTTTTTTTGTCAATAAATCGTTTAAATCAAAAAAATGTTGAAAAGTGTTACTTTTCGAAACAAGTGCTGAAAAGTTCAACTTTTCAGCACTCATTTCAGTGCTGAAAAGTAGAACTTTTCAGCATTTATTTTGAAAAGTGTTGCTATTCGATTCTGTTATTTCTGGTACAGAAAAGTAGGCTATTTCGTCGTTCAAGAATGACAGGAAAAGTAAACAGTTTCACGACGGAATTGCAAAAAATATATTTTTGCAATTTCGTCGAGAAACTACTTATCTTTCCTGTCATTCTCGAACAACGAAACAGCCTACTTTTCTCTATCAAAAATAACAGTTTCGAATAGTAACCCTTTTGCAAATTGATGCCAAAAAGTTCTTCTTCTCAGCACTGATATATGCAAAGTTCTACTTTTCAGCACTTGTTAAAAAGTTTTACTTTTTAACATTTTTTTTTATTTAAGCGATTCATTGACTCAATGCATGGATATTTGTCCTATAATTCTGTTCAAATGGTGTTTTTCGAAATTGCAGAAAATGTTGAATGGAACTCGTTGCAAAACATGACTTTTTCAGCACTCGTTGTATACAACCAACTCGGTGAACCTCGTTGGATAAATGTACTTCTTTTTGCAACTTGTTGCATAAACTACTATTTACCTATACATTTTTTGTGTATTTGCAAAAGCATAAAATAACGTAAACATTTATAGCAATTGAGTCACTTTAACCTATTTTGATGTTTTGAATTGAGACCTGAATTGAGACCTGATTTTTTAGATAACTTTTGACAGAACCAATGAAATCATGCCTCACGCATTTTGTGATACTTTTTGCTTCAAAAAATTGAAAATGAAGCTCAATTTTTTAAACGTGGTTCCTTTTTTCACCATAGTGAATCTTAATCAACATACATTTATTAAAAAATGCTATTTTAACTGGGCATTAGACTGATTTTGAAAATACTGGAGCAAAGTTGTCGTTGTGACTTAAACCTAAGACTGGAGCAAAGAGTAACTTGTTTAAACTTCATTACTGTTAATAAAATGAAATCTTTGAGTGTATGAAAATATTGTTTTTCATATGCTTTGTGTTGTTACAGTGTTGTCAATGTATGTTTTTTTTTAAAATTATTTAACTGTTTATTTGTTTTGCTCCCTCATTTTTTGAAACTGAATTGAAGGGGGAAAGAATCATACAAATATTGAAGATTTTTGATTCAATAAAATTTAAAATGCAATATTGATACGAATGAAACTAATTTACTCATTTTTTTTAATTTTTTTTCAACTATTTCAAACAAATTCAAAATACAAATATTTTTTAAGGATAGATAATTTTATGTTAAGAGATTAACATTGAACAGAATTACTAGGCTTAGTGATTTTTCACGCTCGAAAATAGCAAATTTCACGGGACCTCAATTTCAAAACACCAAATTTCACGCAAATTTCTCGGAACGTGGAAAATGTTAAAATAACTCTGAAAATCTTTTCTTTAAATCATAGAAACTACTTTTTATGCTTCATTATATATTATTCTTCAAAAGACTAAAAAAATCTTCACTAAATTTCACCATGACACAAAAAAAATCTCATAAATTTCAAAAAAGGTTCCACCTGTTTTATGGATGAGCTCTATTATTATTTTAAAACAAAATGTAGGGCATGCGTATTTCCATTTATTGAACTACTTTTTAATATTCGACTAATATAGCAAAAACGTTCTTGCTGATTTGCTTCTGTTTTAACATCAATCTTGTCCAGCCAAAATAAGTAAAATAATTTGAATTTTATGCAACATTTAGCCCGCAGCCTTTACAAATATTTTTAAGGATTTCATTTTTCTTTTCAAAAACTAAATTTAAAATCAATAGGCAAAAATAATATAATTTGAAACGAAATCGAAATTTTTATTCAAAATGAGAACGGAAAACAAAAAAAGGTGTCATTTTTTAATCTTTCACGGGAATCATCCACCCATATAATCAAATATCGTTAAAATTGAACAGGATTTAGAAAAAATCTTAAATGTTTTTAAAAGGTGATTTCAAAGATAAAAAATAATCATCATTTAATTTTGGTTAAAACAAATCTTATTTCATTGAATTTCTTTTGAAATTTAACATTTCAAATAAAATAGTAGTAAAATTTTGCCAAAGCTAAAAAAATACTACTAAATTTTGTTAGTTTCTAAAAAATAGAAAAATCCAAACAATTTATCAAATGGTTCATATCAAGCTTGTCTATTGAAAATTTATAAAATTTACTCAAATAGTCTTTATGGTTAAAATATTGATGATATTTGGAGAAAAACATTATAAATTTCAAAAATTTCACACCGTCCGCATCAAAATTCACTAACCCTATATTAAAATAACTAATTAGTAGTTGAAAAATTATTAATTTTTTTTTTATTCTTATTTTAGTTTGATAAAATATTTAAAGAAAAATCGTTACAGTTTCACACAAACATAAAATTTCACGGGATTTCGTGGAAAAAGACAAATTTCGCGGATTTCACGCTGTCCGCAAAATCGTGAAATTTCACTAACCCTAATAATTACCTTAAAAACATCTAATTCAACAATTTAATACTCTTTCAAAACTAAAAAGAATAAAGCAATGACAGTCACAGTGAAATTTGGTTATTAAAGTAACTGATTGAAGATTGATAGGAACAGTGGCATTACACAAATTTTGATATTTTTCATATTCCGTGAAATTTTCTTGTAATTTGGTATTTTTGAATTATTTTTTCAGAGTAAATTTATATTTTTTCAGAGTTGGAAAATCACTAAGTGATATTTAACTTTTTTTATCATTCTTTCAAATATTCCAAAAGTTAGCTAACAAATTAAATCTTTCCTCTTAATTTGAGCTCATTTGGTCCTCTTTCTTTGAAATAAGTTATACAATTTTGACTGAATAAAAAAATCTTTTCTTAGCATGTTAGTAAGGATTTTTTGAGCATATAATTAGCCATTACATGTATGAACGTACATTTTAAAATGTTAGTGATTTCAAAATTGTTGCTCAAAATTTTATCAATAATCTCTAATGTTTTATCTTGGTTTGCATTAACCATTGAATGAAAGGTTTTCCTTGTTCGTACCTATCATTAGAGTTATAGATTCAAACATGACAAATAATAGCCATAAACCGATCAATAGTTCATATTTGATTAAAAATATTTGATCGTAAGGTGTAGAAAATTCTCGGAGCTCTTTCAGCATCCCTCGCGTAATCAAAATTTCCACCAAAACCTCCTCTCTAAACTTCCGACGAACAACAAGTCCAGCCCGGGAGGGTCCGGTCCACATCCGTTCGACGGCCGCATCCATTTTTCAAGGGTTGATCCCCAGAGTCCTTCTCAATGAACCTAACCTCACTCTGTCTTCACCGTTTCCTCCTCCCCTGCGGGAACCGTTACCGAAAAGTTTGAGTTTATATTTTTTAAATCCATCCCAACGCCAACCAACAACAATTTCCCAGACGAGACGACGACCGACCGGGGTTTTTCGGAAGAAGAACAAGAAGCACGGAGACTAATTTTCTGTGTCAGTAGGTTTCCAGCCGCGGGAGATGATGTCTTCTTCGGAATAGTCGATGTCTTCGCAGTGGTGCAAGGGTGGCGGTGAGAGAATTAGGGAATGCCCCCCCCTCCTCCCCACTACGTTAAGGAGGAGTTGTGTGCGGTCCTCCAGACTATCGAGAAGTTCAGCTGGAGTCAAGATTCGAAGGTTCAGGATTTGAAGTTTGCGAGCGTGAGTCCGACCAGCCGCGTGAGTTCCCCAGGCCTGCACTGCGCATGTCCACCCGAGCATCGTCCCCCCCCGCGTTGTATTTCCGGCGGTTCGGCTTCCCGATTCCTTCGCCGCTGTGTGTGCTACTAGGCTACGGTGGCACTGGGCTATCCGTCCTGCGTAACGTTCGGCGCTGACGTCACGACCTGCGGGGAACTCACCCGAAGTTCGGTCGATTCGGTTCGGTCGGTCCGCACGCCAGCCAGCCACGCTCGACGTTCCGGATCGGTCCCAACAGAACGTAGCAAAGCTTCAGTCGGTGCGGTCGTAACACCCACAGCGCAAACGGGCACGCAAACGAGGCGAGCGATTTCACAGAAGAAGGGGGACACATACCGTCGTCTAGAGGGGCACCACTTCCAGCGGAGTCAGTGTCCGAGGAAACTTCCGGCGCGCCAAACTTTGACCGAGTCGGTGTGTTGTGTTCTGTCGTTGCAGGTTGGCGTCGAACGCGTGACGAGCAGTCGGTGTCGAGTGTGTATGCATTCAGGCGCAATCGAAGTGAAGATTGCCATCTGGTGGCGAATCGTATTAAATGCTGCTTAAAGTGAGTGCGAAGCAAGCTGAAACCGAAATCAAAGAAGCAAGGCTTTAAGAGTCGCGGTGGTGTGGTGGAGGAAAAGGAAGGAGGAGGTCGTGTCGCGTCGAGAATCTCGTCGTCGCCGTGGTGTGTTTTTGTAACTGTTTTTTTGTAAGAAAAGTTGGTCGCGCCTGCAGCGCGATTCCGAGAGTTTAGTTTTATACGAAACGTGTGGAGAACACACTTTTTAAAACGAGAGTTAGAGAGCCCATTCGGTAGTTAAAGTTGATGTGCGTGTGTGCTAGAGTTTACCAGTTTTAAGCTTCATCAAAGTCTAGTGAAAGTGTTTATTTTTCTACTTCTCCCAGTCCCGTTTGTAAAGTAGAGTTCATAGTATCGAAAGCTATCAATGTTATCAAGCGTTCAGCACTACTCGTAAGTTAAGCGTTGTAAGGACTCTCAGTAAATAGACTTGGTGGTAGCATAAGGAAGAGACTCTCGCTACAAATGGGTGACTTTCTGTACGGTGGATCGGTGCTGGCGAACGATTCGTGCGTGTCCAGCCAGTCGCTGCTGGATACGTTGAGCATCAACAACCTGCTGAACATCAAGCACCTGACAAACGGTTCGAACGTCGTTGGGGCGGGAGCCGGAGGTGGTTTAAGCCCGTCCGTAGCGTCGGAACCTTCATCCAACAGTCCAAATTCGTCGTCGCTGGTTGATCCGTGTGACAACAACAACAGTAGCCAAAAGCTGGGCAAGAAGCCGGACGAGCAGGGTCTGTTGATAACGGGAACGGTTCCGATGGCTGCGTCCAACAACTCGAACATTCCAGCCATTTCTAGTGCCGCAATGTCCTCGGAGGTCGCGGCCAGTGTCGTCAACACTCTATCGTCACTGCAGCTGTCCGCGGCGCAGCATTCCGACGATGATACGTCGACGTCCTCGCTGCTGAACGGCGGATCCATAGCTTCCCCGATCGCATCCATGAACAACAACAACAACAACAACCCGAACGCAGCCAACAACAATCTGCTGATCGAGAACTCCGACCTGCACCTGTCAAGTGCCGCGGAAGAACTCAGCCTAAAGGGCGCCGACCTGAGCTGTCTCGGAGTGACTTCGTCCTCTTCTCACATGGTCCTACCCCCGAACGGTGGACTCAACTTCGGAACAACCCCGGACCACGCCAGCAGCCCCTGGTCCACGAGCATAGACGAAGCCACCAGCTCGCATCTCTCGATCAACGGGCTCAGCGCGTTCCAAAACTTCTCCAGCAATCATCTCTACAATGGCGCCGCCGTGGCCGCTGCCGCAGCCGCAGCCGCCGCCCAACAGCAACGCCGGGCCATCACCGCATCGCACGGTGGATTCCATCACGGCCTGTCCCCAACCAACACCAACCCCAACCACATGCTCCAACAACAGCAACAACAACAACACCCCAACCAATCCCAGCAGCAAAACCAGTTCAAGAACTCGTACCCAACCTGGTCAAACCCCGCCCCGTCCGGCCCCTGGTCCCAACAACCCCAGCACCCCCAACAACAACAACAACAACCACAACCCAACCCGATGAACTCCTGGAACCGTGGCCGTTCCGTCCCCAACAACATGAACCTGGGCAACGGCCTCACCGGATCCCTGCACGGTCCCCGCAAACCCCAGCACAACCAAGCCCTGTCCCCGTACGGAAACCACGGAATCCACCAGCAACAGCAGCAACAACAACAACAATCCCAACAACAACAACATCTTCAGCAGTCGCTCTCGATGGCCGGGTCGAACCTGATCAACTCGCCCTCCAAGTACCGTCGGAGCACCTCCTACCCGGGCAAGTCCGGAATGGGGGGCGGTGGTGGTAACGGTGGAAACAACGGCTTCGGAGGACCACTCGATGTGGTTCAGCAGCTGGATGATAGCCGGGATCCGTTCCTGTCGGCGTACCAGGTGAGTGTGGTTTAGACGTGTATTTTTGTGTGTGCAGGCTATGTTACGAATACGAATGGGAAGGCGATGACGAGGGGAAAGGTTTTGTGCCGGCTATTCTTGGCTAACCTTGAATAATAGAAGGTGTGCGCGCGAATTCATTACCGACGCGTGGTTGCAAGGGGAGGGAGTTGGCAACATATGCACGGGGGGTTGCAAAATAATTAGATGCTTGAATAAAATTTTATAGAACGTTCAAGCTTTTGCTGAACTTTCTACACGGAGAAAAAAGAGTTCCCAAAATCGCGAACAAGCGTTCCCATTTTCATGAACGCTTGTTCACGATTTTAGGAACTCTTTTCTCTCCGTGTAAACTGAATTAAAAACTCCTCAGGGATTGAATCAAACAATTCATTAGTGGTTGCTACTCTTACTATTTGAAATTATTTTTCAATATGCACGTGAGATGAGTAAGATTCAAGAGCAATTCCAGCTCAAATCAGGATTTTTTCTGGTACTTAGGTACCCGACTCTCTCCGATTTCAACGAGACTTTGTTGACATGTTATCCTAGGCCTATATAAGACATTTTTGTGTACATGGAGCCAATTGTACTCGAAAATAACATTTGAGAAGGGCGTAAGTTATTTATATATTTTTGTATTTTGCAATTTGAATATCGCTGTATTTCGAAGCCGTTGCATCGTATCAAAAAGTGGTCAAAGATTGACTTGTGAGAAATACGAAGGACTTTCTAAAATACACTGAAATAAAAATACATACCACTTCTATGAGATTTTTTGATTTTTATGTTTTGAAGGTGATGTCACGATTTTTTTTCGTTCAAAATTTTTGAGGAAATAGCCTAAGGCCGTCCGAGAGTCATATCGATGACGCTGCAGGAATAAGTTGTCTCTGTACATTTACTGTGTGTTTCGCTCAGTACTTGTACAGAGCCAAATAAGAAGGCTAAAAGACTTGATCATCATACACACATACTTCCTCAAATGGCCCTTCGCTGACTTAGTTTTCCGTCCTTTATATTTTCTTTTATGCCTCCTAGTCAACCTATCCACCTCAAATTTCATCATCTTTCTTCTAAAATTTGTGTCAGTTTTCACCGAAAATTAGCATCATTTCTCGGTGACCAAAATAATATGGGAATAAAACCGATAATGAGACTCGATTCCTCAGACAATTTTACATAAAAATCTCCATATGTCCTATGTCCAATCCTTGGGAAGATACAGAGGTTTAAAAAAATGTTTAAAAATAGGTTTCTTGGCTTTTTTGGAAATTTCTATATGACGGAGCTGGTTTAACTTAAAAATCTAAAAATCTCATATAAGTGGAGTGTATTTTTATTTCAGTGTATTTTTTTTTCAGAAAGCCCTTCTAATTTCCTACAAGTTTGTCTTTGAACAATTTTTGATACGATGGAACGGCTTCGGGATACCGTAATTTGTAAAATGCAAAATACAAAAATTATTAAATAACTTACGCTTTTCTCAAATGTTATTTTCGAGTGCAATTGGCTCCATAAACACAACAATGGCTTATATAAGCCTAGTATTACATGCCTACAAAGTTTCATTAAAATCGGAGAGGATCGGGTACAAAAGTACCAGAAAAATTACTGATTTGAGCTGGAATTGCTCTCAATATGCGTAGAAAGTTCTTAAAATTACACTTTTTTAAATGAATCTCATAGAACGTTCAATTTCCCGGGGTAAAAAAAGTAAAAAAAAATCTAAACTTATTTTTTAAAACTAATGATGGCAAACCAACTAGTGTATAATCAAATTTACAATATTTTGTATCGTTGAAAAGTCGAAACTCTGGCTTTCAATTTCATTTTTATATGTTTTGTTTACTTTAGGCTACCCATTTCGGTTTCGGTCAGAGCTGAGGGACAACAACTTTGAAAAATATTAGCATCGGCCTAATATCGTAGTTTCTTTTAGCTAGCAAAAGCAAGAGCTATTCCCAGTATTGCATGCAACAGAAATTAACGTATTATAGAATATAGTATTTCTACTCAAGTAACGCCTAAACGACGGCAAACGAATATTTTGTTTAAATGGAATTACCGGGATTTTTCGGATTTTTTCAGAGACGTCAAAACCCAAAACAGTGTCGAAAAGTATTACTTCTCGATACATGTGCTGAATGGTTAAACTTTTGAGCACTAAAATGAGTGCTTTTCCGACTTTTCTGCATTCTTATGTTGGTAATGATGAGTAGGTCATTTTGTGACTATAGAAGTTTGTATTTTCAAAGCGGGAGAGCAAAAAATCGTAGCTTATTAAATCAAAATGTTTGCTTGGTTTTAAAAAATTCTTATTTCTTAAAGCGATCGAAACGTTTCACGAAATATTTTCTACATCATGAAAAAAACGAAATTATTGGCACTACGCCCCGGGGCATGGCCTTCCTCTAACGTGGGATTTCTGCTCCAGCGCCTCTGACGAGACAGGAGAAACCGGGACCGACGTTTTACTTCACCATCCGATAGAAGCTCAGTGGATAAGGCGGGAATCGAACCCGCGTCTCATAGCATCATCGGGATCGGCAGCCGAAGCCGCTACCCCTGCGCCACGAGACCGCACATCAACATCATAAAATAGCTTGAAAAATTGCATATTTAATAAATATTATTTATGTTTATTTTCTTAGACAGAAGCTGTATTGACTGGGTGTATTTTTAACTAAGCATTCAAAGATTTGTTGTTTGTTTTTCATGTTGTACACATTTTTAAGAACTTTGGCATTTTAACAATTTGAAAATAAAACAATGATCAAATTCCTGTTAAAACGAAAAGTTAAATATTTCTGAGTGAAATTAGAAAATGATTTATGATTAACTTTTGTATTTCTTGTCGATCTTTGAAACAACAAAATTTATCACCTTGCTTCACATTTTTCTCTTATGCAAAAATGTTTGATTACTTTTGGACTGATAAGATTCTGCGGAATCAATCTGAGTAAATATTGTTTAACTCCAACCATCAAAGCCACGAGCGATGTTTTTTTTCGTGTGAAAATCTAATCAATGATATCAACCTTGGCAGAAGCATCTTTTACGAGGAATGGTTTAATTTTCCTGCCAAAGGCGTGTAATTATACCTGGGAGGTTTCCGAGCTTCGGTGCGTCAGATGCAGGCAAATTTTAACGAAATTTTGCTGTGGTTTTCTACCGAAAAACAATATTGGAGTTGCTTTTACGTGAAAACTTTTTTTTTCTCTCAATTTGACTTGACACTGTCATTATTAACAATGACAAATGTGGTTTGGTTGAGCGATTTAGCAGAATGCAATACTATGAATAGAAATGATTATAATAACTTACATGACTAACTAATTTGTATGAAACCAAATAGGGTAAAAATTTCGCAACATCTCACTTCATTGCAACGTCACGGAGTGATCGATGGGGCAAATCGATTTGAATCCTGAGATATTTAATAAAAACCGAAAAAAAACTCCGTGCATTTTTGGCGCTCTTCATATGAACGTAGTTTCAATCTTGTCGTGCTATCTTGTCGCTCCTGAAAATTGATGTAAGTGCGACAACTGGCCAAAGGGATTTCAGGTCAGAACGTGTTTGACGCACGTGCAAGTTAGACTACCGTTAACATTTGTAATTAAAACTCGGGACTCCAGCAACCAACTTCAACCAAACAACCACACAGAATGGTCAGCCAAACAAAACATGTTTGTTTTTGTTTACATTGCGTGCTTTCGTTTTTATTTATTCAAGGTCAAACGGGTGCGACAAGATAGCACGACGACGTTGAAATGAAATGTTCGACTTAAAATTAGTTTTCAATGTAGAACTACCGGGGTGACTTTGATAGGTTTGCGATTTTTCCGCAAAATGAAGGTACAATTAAAATACGTACGGAAATGTTTAGAATCATACTGGCCGTGGTAGAGAAGTGTTCAAAGTACCTCAAAAGAACCTTTCATAAAATTTTGAAAAGTTTAAAAGTTAGTTGACTATAGTTAAGAAAATTTTGATTAAAGTCATTATTTTAATCTTCTCAAATTGTCATGATTTTCTCATTGAAAATTATTTTAAATCGGAAAACGGAATGCATTTTCGGATTATTTGGCAATTTTCTCACTAGGAGAAGTGTAAATAAGTTTGTAAATAATAAATAATATGTGTTTTAGAAACACAATTTAAAAAAATCTCCAAATTTAAAGGCAACTTTAAATGAACAAATTTCATGTCAAATGTGAAAAATTGTGTTTCGTGCTTCGAATTCAGTATAAAATGCAATTATTTATCAATAATTTAATAAACAAATTTAGTTAAACAAATTCCAGGCAAAATTCCGACTTTTTAACAATTTTACCTAAAATTTATATGTATTTTGTTAAAAAAAGCTTATAAAATTAGTTAACCAAATATAAACATTGATTTTTTTTCTTAAAAACTATATCATCTACTTCAGTGATGGTTTATTCAACGTACAAATAAGGTTTGATCATCTTAAATATGATTTTAACAAAAAAATCTATTACTATCAAAGTCACCCCGGAATTAAAACTAAGAATTTGTAACGTAACTATTTTTCTAAATACTATTGAAAAAACTATTTTTCCAAAATAGTTCATGGACTTTGTGTGGCCTACCCCAGTACATGTTTTAAAAATAATAATAAACCTCACCTGTTGGAAAATATTCCAAAAACAAATTGAAATCCTATCAAAATCACCCCGGTTTACGGTACTTGTAGATAATTCAATGGCGTACTCAGAATTCCGAAAAAACGTATTTTTCATAAAAAATACACTATAAAAGTATTAAAAAATCTCCCATTTTCCGTTACTCGACTGTAAATTTTTTTGGAACATGCCATTTTATGGGAAATTTAATGTACTTTTCGAATTTACATTGACCTAGAAGGGTCATTTTTTCATTTGGGTAATTCTCTACCAACTCACACGAAATCGGGAAAAGTTGCCCCGACCCCTCTTCGATTTGCGTGAAACTTTGTCCTAAGGGGTAACTTTTGTCCCTGATCACGAATCCGAGGTCCGTTTTTTGATATCTCGTGACGGAGGGGCGGTACGACCTTCCATTTTGAACATGCGAAAAAAGGTGTTTTTCAATAATTTGCAGCCTGAAACGGTGATGAGATAGAAATTTGGCATCAAAGGGACTTTTATGTAAAATTAGACGCCCGATTTGATGGCGTACTCAGAATTCCGAAAAACGTATTTTCATCGAAAAACAATAAAAAGTTTTAAAAATTCTCCCATTTTCCGTTACTCGACTGTAAAAATTTTTGGAACATGTCATTTTATAGGAAATTTAATGTACTTTTCGAATCTACATTGACCCAGAAGGGTCATTTTTTCATTTAGAACAAAATTTTTCATTTTAAAATTTCGTTTTTTTCTAACTTTGCAGGGTTATTTTTTAGAGTGTAACAATGTTCTACAAAGTTGTAGAGCAGACAATTACAAAAATTTTGATATATAGACATAAGGGGTTTGCTTATAAACATCACGAGTTATCGCGATTTTACGAAAAAAAAAGTTTTGAAAAAGTTACTTTTTGCGTTTCTCTTTGTTTCGTCGTCCGTGTCTGTCGCGGGTGACCATGAACGGCCATGATCGATGACGACCAACTTTTTAAAACTTTTTTCGTAAAATCGTGATAACTTGTGATGTTTATAAGCAAACCCTTATGTATATATATCAAAATTTTGTAATTGTCTGCTCTACAACTTTGTAGAACATTGTTACACTCTAAAAATAACCCTGCAAAGTTAGAAAAACACGAAATTTTAAAATGAAAAATTTTGTTCTAACTGACCCTTCTGGGACAATGTAGATTCGAAAAGTACATTAAATTTCCCATAAAATGACATGTTCAAAATTTTTACAGTCGAGTAACGAAAATGGGAAATTTTAAAACTTTTAGTGTTTTTCGATGAAAAATACGTTTTCGGAATTCTGATTACGCCATCAAATCGGGCGTCTAATTTTACATAAAAGTCCCTTTGACACCAAATTTCTATCTCATCACCGTTTGCAAATTATTGAAAAACACCTCTTTTTCGCATGTGCAAAAATGGAAGGTCGTACCGCCCTCCGTCACGAGATATCAAAAACGGACCTCGGATTCGTGATCAGGGACAAAAGTTACCCCTTAGGACAAAGTTTCACGCAAATCGAAGAGGGGTCGGGGCAACTGCTGTGTGAGTTGGCGGAGAATTACCCATTTAGAACAAAATTTTTCATTTTTAAATTTTAAAGTTAGAAAAAAATATAAAATTTTAATATGAAAAATTTTGTTCTAAATGAAAAAATTACCCTTCTGGGTCAATGTAGATTCAAAAAGTAAAGTAAATTTCCCTTAAAATGCCATGTTCCAAAAAATTATACAGTCAAGTAATGGAAAATGGGAGAGTATTCAAAACTTGTTAAGTGTTTTTTCAATGAAAAATACGTTTTTTCAGAATTGTGAGTTCGTCCTCAAATTGGGCGTTTTACTTAAAAGTCTCTTTGACTCCAAATTTCTATCTCATCACCGTTGCAGGCTGCAAATTATTGAAAATTACCTCTTTTTTCGCATGTTAAAAAATGAAAGGGGCCGTACCGCCCCTCCGTCACTAAATATCAAAAAAATGGACCTCGGAATCGTGCTCAGGAACAAAAGTTACCCCTTAGGACAAAATTTAACGCAAATCGAAGAGGGATCGGGGCAACTTTTCCCGATTTCGTGTGAGTTGGTAGAAATTACCCTATTATATTTACTAAAGATATTTATGTCATCAAATTTCGAATCTGGTACATTTTACCAAAAGTAATTTCGCTAGCAGGACGTTTCACTGGGTAGAAATTTCACAAGATTTTGTTTTGCTTAAAAACAGAAGGAAAACTTTCAATTTATGTTTGAAGAAATAAATAAATAAATAAAAATCCAAGATATGTCCACGAAAAAAATATTCTCCAAAAGTCTTGTTTAAAAAAAAAAAAACTCAATTATGTTCCTTGCTATCATGCTATCGACCTGTTAATGATTGAAATAACTCAAAAAAGTGTTATTTAAAATGTAAAATGTGTTTTTGTAAGTCATTAAAAACAGTTGTTGGAATTGTAATTTATTTTCGGATACTGATTTTTTAATCACCCATGTTTTTTTGAATAACCAATTTATTTTTAAAGAGTTACATTTCACTACAAATTTATTCATTACAATTCTTCTTAAAACTGTTGTATCGATTTTATTCTTCGCGGCTAAATGACCATTTGACAAAATGACCTTTGGCAAAACGATATTCGATTTTTCATTCTTCAAAATCGTTAACATTGTTGGTGATGCTCATTACACTCAACCCCCGGTGGTTGGTCACTTTTTCGTTTGATACTTTTTTAGAGTGTACCCCGTTGGTTGGTCAAAGTCAAACTAAAAAGTGACGAACTGTCATTTTTTACACGACGCTTACGCACACTATCAAAACAAACGTTTGGTAGTGTGTGTGAACTCCGTGTAAAAGGGGTGTCAAACTAAAAAGTGACCCCGTTCGTTTGACAACAGTTGGTGTCAAACCATCGGGGTTTGAGTGTATTTCGATGCTTCTGTTCTTGCTTGTTCTACGCTTGCTAAGATGTGCATTTAAAAATACTAAGAGTTTGAGATCTCCTAGTACTTTTGATGGTAAAATATGACAAAATAGCGTCATTTAAAGACTTATTTTTAAACAGATTAAAAACGTACAAATATTCTTGAATATTTTGGTTACTCACATGTTGTTACCATTAAAATAAAGGATACTATCTATGTAATTAACAGTGGACTCTCTCTCTCTGTCGATTCTGAAGGAACCGTCGAGAGCGGGAGAAGTCAAATTATAGAACGAAAAAAAACAAAGCATGCTTTTGAAGGGTCGAGAAGATCGACAGCCCGAGAGTTGACTGTTTTATTCATCCCATAAAGTGTCGTCTACAAAATTATTTGCAATAAAGTTTGACTTTTTTTAATTGAGAAAGTTGAAGGATTGGGATGGCAAGTTTGATAATTTCAGAATAAAGGGACAACAACTTCCTTGGATTCTGTGCTAAAGTTCATTGAAGCCAAAAGACAATGCCAAATTGAATACCCTCAATGTAACCATTCCCGAGCCAAAACAACCAAAACTGAACCCATCCCGATTCACTTACATCGAACAAAATTACACCATCCCATCCGCAAAACATGCGGAGCAGACCCTATTTCGTGCCAAGCGCATTTCGGCCAAATAGAGAGAAAAAAAAAACACATCTTGTCCCTGCTGACTCAGTGGTGAGTGCTGTCATCGACATTGCCGTCGTCTCCAAGTCTAGCCATCACGACATGGTTCCAGTGCTCAGGCTGGTCGAGTCCGTACGCAACCCATTGTTTTAGAGTTGAGGCATTTTTTTTTGAATATATTTCACTGAATTTTCAATTTTTCAAAAAGACTCAGACAACACTTTGTTGATTTTTCTACTTTTAATCATGCATGTAACATTTCTTCAAACTCTTTTTTCCACCCAACAGTTTCGTTTTTCTCACCTCATTTCCCCAAACTATCACTTTAATACCTTCGAGACATTCAACAAAAAACAAATCACAAGAAAACGGTGGGAAAACCCTTCACCCATTGATGTGTGTGTGTGTGTGTGTGGATGTATTTTCCCTCAAGCAATCACGCTGAAAGCGAGCGAAACGTGTTTGATGTTTCATCGTTTGGTTCCGCCAGAGAAAACACGAGTGTTGAGCCGTACCTCCTTGAAGTTGATGCGATCCATCCGGGTGGCATCATGCTGCTCGATGGAGAAGTGGTTGCAACTTGCTATGAAACGTAAAACCTCACCCTTGAAGGTAGAACATGCAGTTCCGATGGAAGAGGGAAGCTCAAGTGAGTTTGATATTTTGTAGTTGGTAATACGATAAAGTATCTTCCTGCTTAAATGGGAGTTTTTCTTTTTAATTTTGCACGCAAAACTAGAGGTCTGGCAATAATGTTCTAGATTGATATTGGTCCAGAAAGATGACATTGAATAAACAACAAAAACTGTAGAATTCATCTTTTTTTCAAGCGTTGAACGAACAAAAAACGTTTTTCACTCCTCAAATTTTGTCTGCCAAACGCTTCTTGAACCATCTACTTATTTTGGTTCGCCAAAACTTTCCTTTACGTTGCGACACCTGGGATTACGTTGATAGACTGTATTGTTGCAATATGAAACAGCTTTGATTAAGTTCTTTGTGTTTTCCTTTGGGCTATGGCTGAGCTCATTGTTTTGCGTACATCAACCCCAAACGCAGTTTATTTTCACTAAAGTTGGCATCAGATCACAGCTCAACGTTAATCCCTGCGCGTGGCTTAACACACGCTGAACCCTATTTGATTAATCATTTGTTTTGTTTCATAATTCTGTTTCTTTCTTGTCTTCTTGTCTTCTTGTCTTCTTGTCTTCTTGTCTTCTTGTCTTCTTGTCTTCTTGTCTTCATGTCTTCATGTCTTCATGTCTTCATGTCTTCATGTCTTCTTGTCTTCATGTCTTCTTGTCTTCTTGTCTTCTTGTCTTCTTGTCTTCTTGTCTTCTTGTCTTCTTGTCTTCTTGTCTTCTTGTCTTCTTGTCTTCTTGTCTTCTTGTCTTCTTGTCTTCTTGTCTTCTTGTCTTCTTGTCTTCTTGTCTTCTTGTCTTCTTGTCTTCTTGTCTTCTTGTCTTCTTGTCTTCTTGTCTTCTTGTCTTCTTGTCTTCTTGTCTTCTTGTCTTCTTGTCTTCTTGTCATCTTGTCTTCTTGTCTTCTTGTCTTCTTGTCTTCTTGTCTTCTTGTCTTCTTGTCTTCTTGTCTTCTTGTCTTCTTGTCTTCTTGTCTTCTTGTCTTCTTGTCTTCTTGTCTTCTTGTCTTCTTGTCTTCTTGTCTTCTTGTCTTCTTGTCTTCTTGTCTTCTTGTCTTCTTGTCTTCTTGTCTTCTTGTCTTCTTGTCTTCTTGTCTTCTTGTCTTCTTGTCTTCTTGTCTTCGTGTCTTCTTGTCTTCTTGTCTTCTTGTCTTCTTGTCTTCTTGTCTTCTTGTCTTCTTGTCTTCTTGTCTTCTTGTCTTCTTGTCTTCTTGTCTTCTTGTCTTCTTGTCTTCTTGTCTTCTTGTCTTCTTGTCTTCTTGTCTTCTTGTCTTCTTGTCTTCTTGTCTTCTTGTCTTCTTGTCTTCTTGTCTTCTTGTCTTCTTGTCTTCTTGTCTTCTTGTCTTCTTGTCTTCTTGTCTTCTTGTCTTCTTGTCTTCTTGTGTCTTCTTGTGTCTTCTTGTCTTCTTGTCTTCTTGTTTTCTTGTCTTCTTGTCTTCTTGTCTTCTTGTCTTCTTGTCTTCTTGTCTTCTTGTCTTCTTGTCTTCTTGTCTTCTTGTCTTCTTGTCTTCTTGTCTTCTTGTCTTCTTGTCTTCTTGTAATCTTGTCTTCTTGTCTTCTTGTCTTCTTGTCTTCTTGTCTTCTTGTCTTCTTATCTTCTTGTCTTCTTGTCTTCTTGTCTTCTTGTCTTCTTGTCTTCTTGTCTTCTTGTGTCTTCTTGTGTCTTCTTGTCTTCTTGTCTTCTTGTTTTCTTGTCTTCTTGTCTTCTTGTCTTCTTGTCTTCTTGTCTTCTTGTCTTCTTGTCTTCTTGTCTTCTTGTCTTCTTGTCTTCTTGTCTTCTTGTCTTCTTGTCTTCTTGTCTTCTTGTCTTCTTGTCTTCTTGTCTTCTTGTCTTCGTGTCTTCTTGTCTTCTTGTCTTCTTGTCTTCTTGTCTTCTTATCTTCTTGTCTTCTTGTCTTCTTGTCTTCTTGTCTTCTTGTCTTCTTGTCTTCTTGTCTTCTTGTCTTCTTGTCTTCTTGTCTTCTTGTCTTCTTGTCTTCTTGTCTTCTTGTCTTCTTGTCTTCTTGTCTTCTTGTCTTCTTGTCTTCTTGTCTTCTTGTCTTCTTGTCTTCTTGTCTTCTTGTCTTCTTGTGTCTTCTTGTGTCTTCTTGTCTTCTTGTCTTCTTGTTTTCTTGTCTTCTTGTCTTCTTGTCTTCTTGTCTTCTTGTCTTCTTGTCTTCTTGTCTTCTTGTCTTCTTGTCTTCTTGTCTTCTTGTCTTCTTGTCTTCTTGTCTTCTTGTCTTCTTGTCTTCTTGTAATCTTGTCTTCTTGTCTTCTTGTCTTCTTGTCTTCTTGTCTTCTTGTCTTCTTATCTTCTTGTCTTCTTGTCTTCTTGTCTTCTTGTCTTCTTGTCTTCTTGTCTTCTTGTCTTCTTGTCTTCTTATCTTCTTGTCTTCTTGTCTTCTTGTCTTCTTGTCTTCTTGTCTTCTTGTCTTCTTGTCTTCTTGTCTTCTTGTCTTCTTGTCTTCTTGTTTGCTTTTGTAAAAACCTTTTTTTTTAAACGCTTCTTACGAACCAATTTCCATCATCTCCACTTCAACGGTCACTTGAGATCCTTCCTTGGACACCAATCTCGATGAAGACCTCTCTTTTTGAAGCCTGCCCACTTCCGGCAAACCTCACCTACCCAAGACCGCCCGGAGTGATGAGCACCAATGGTAGACTCTGGTGCATGTGAATCCGTAATGGCTTTTTTATTTCCATTTCCCACCTCCGGCAAAGTCCGGTGTTTATCCTTGACCAGAATCCGGGAGATCTCCCCCGAAGCTTGTGCTGGTGAGAATCAAGTGTGGGACCCAGGAAGGACATCAAACGACGGCTTTGCTTAAAAAAGTGAGGATGAGCAGTAAATTCATCATCACTCGGAGGGCACATCCCGGCGCTCAGTCGTCTGACTCTTCATCGCTCCACGAAACGGTCGGGATCAATCCACCTATCGGAGATTTTCCTAATATTCCTATATTAGCACACCAAGTGTCTATTTAGTGCCAAACCCAAGCCCTTCTACGATAAGAACAGCTGAAAGAATCGTGACAGCTTGAGATTCCCAGCGGCTACCTGCTGCGTCTGTGCATGTGTCCAGGATCAAGCTGCTGCTCTCGAGATATCCACATAACTCGGATGCCGGTAGGCCTTTTTGCAGCATGCAGCAGCAGCCCCGTGGAACGTAATGACGTCATTAAAAGATAACTTTGACCTAGATTTCAAAACCGGCCGGGAATGACGGAGTTGACGGAGTTCTCTGGGAAGTATTTTTTCTCTTTCTTTTTTCCATTTGTGTTTGTTTTCCTTTTCCAACCCGGCCTGGTTTTTTCCGACTTTATCACCTTCGTGCGAGAGGCCTGCGGTTAGACTGCGGTGGTCAGGGAAGGGAAAAGTCGTTGATGTTTAACGTAAATGCTTTTTGAAATATCTTGTTTTTTTTATGCTTTCGCTATAAACTTTTTAATTCTAAATGATTCCTAGAAATTAAAAATGATGACAAAGAATTATTTAGGAATTTTCAGAAATGTTATATCACTCTATCAATCCCATCAAAATGGTTAAGAAAAAAGCTTCCAGAGTGTCCAATGTTAATAATGCTACACTCCACAATATGATCCATATCTAGAGTTTTTTTTTTTTTTTGAAAAGGTCCAATAAACCAAATTTTCAGTTTTTGCTTTTTGGGTGTTTTTAAATACCCCTGACTCAAGCCGGTTTTAAAAACACTCAAAAAGCAAAAACTGGAAATTTGGTTTATTGGACCTTTTCAAAAAAACTCCAGATATTGTCAGATAAATAGGAGGACCAATAGCTTTGTCAGAATTTTGACAACCACAAAAATAATTATTTTTTGAGTCAAAAAATTTCCTCCGTTTTTCGGTAGAATTTGGATTCAATTTTCCCTGAAATTTTTGTGTAGGATTAGCAGTTTATTTTAACCCACAGCTGACTTTTTCAAAAAGTTTTAAAAAGTTTAAGAAAAGTACCTGATAAGGAAAGATTGATCCAAGATTGATCCAAGCAAAATTTGTTTGACTTGTCAAACGCTTCAAATATTTTCAAGTGAATGATTGTCCATTCACAAAATGCGTGAAAAGTTGTGTAAAGGTTGAAACCTGTTTGTTTTTTTTCTGGATCAAAATTATTAAATAATATTATTTGTTTATAATTTTCACAAGATTAAAAGTGATATAGATTTAAATTGATCTCATACAATTTAAAACAAATGAAGCTGTTAAATAATGTTTGATTACTTTTTAGAGGCCATTTTGCATCATTTCTGGTAAAAACAAACATTTCAAACGATTGCAGACCATTATAACTTTTGATGTCTGTAATTTTTCATACAAACACTTGCCTTTTTCAAACAATTCCAGACGTTATTTTTTATCATTACAAGGGCATTCTATAACCTCGCAGATTTTCATTTTAAAATTCGCCTTCTTTTTATTAATGGTTAATATTGAATATGAATTCATTTCAGATTCTTCATGTAGTTTAAAACGTTTTTAGATGCCCTCCTTCTCGTCTTAGCAATGCACAGTGGTTCAGATCGCAAAATTAAGTGGAAAATGGATTTTCGGAAAAAATTTTAAGTTTTGGAGCTTTGCTATCTTCACAAGAGTTGTTGCAAATGGAAAGGGGCAACTTTTGGTTTGGTTTAAAATTAGGGTGGTTTACGATTAGAGTGATTTTGAAAGTCTTACTTTACAGGAATATTTTTGGAAATTTTCATATCCTCTAGAAAGTTGTTGGGCTTGCCAATTCCAGCAACTTTATCGAAAATGCCAACATTTTATCTCGTAATCTACGCCTTCTATGACCAAATTTATAGAAAGCATCTGAGCAAACTAATCTAATCTAATCTAATCTAATCAGACCCTAGCGCAGCCAATCTTTCGAAGGGATCCTGGAGAGTGCCTTAGGTTAGATGACGCCTAGCACTCTTCTTGTCATTTATTAACATTTGTAGTGCGCCATTGCATGAGAATGCATTGAAACATCACAAGCGTTAAAGCGGCCAGGCCTACTGCGTAAAGCCGTATCGCAGAGATGACTCGTAATTGGGTTGAGTTTGAGCACTGAGTGTTCGAACAACAACACAATTCTGAATCGACAGGGGAGGAAGAAGCGTGGGGACACACCACCATACGCTCCAAGATTTTGGTTGTGTTCGTTGGGAGCACCATGCTAAGAAGGTTTGGTACTCCGGGACCCTCTGGGATGGGACATTGTATTTCCACGAATGCCCTGGACACTATTTGCCGTGGTTATAGCGCCACAACTCGCTCTCTGTAACAGTATTCCTAATTCCTGTCCACGTCCAAGTCGTCATGGCCTACTGGTTAGCATTTTTGCTTACCAATCCAAAGGACGGGGGATTGAACCCCGTCTTGAGCGACTTTGATTTTTCGTTCATATTCATCATTTCAAATTTATGTGTTCTTAACTTTCTCGTTGGGAGCAGATGGGAATCGAACCCAGAACCATTCGCTTACAAAGCGAACACCGTAACCAGTCAGCCACGGCCGCTCCTATTATAGAAAGCATCTGAGCAAACCTTCAAAAATCAGTTTTTTGAACGTGGCAATTCAGGGTTATTCGATATTCGGAGCACTTTTAGAGCTCTAAAAAACAAACATTTTTATTTGTTGACATGTCAATTTGGACTTTAGGGTCAAATGTTACAGACATTTTAAGGTAAAAATATGTAAATATAAAACATAAATATCTCGAAAAGGCGCAAGCCAAATTTTAAGCACCAGGTTGCATTTGAAAGATTTGATCTAGCACTACAAATGCTGAAAAATCTCAAAGGTGTTTTTCTTAAAATAACAATTTTACATGGAAACTCAAAAATGACCAACAGTGCACAGTGGGCAAAAACGGGTGAAAAAACGGATCTTTTGATGCCGTCAGTTTCTGCCTATCGAAAGTATCATTTTTAATTTAAAAAATTACGAGGAATCGATTGGTGGTACTCTCGTTAGCGGAAAATGTCCATTTTACCCCATTTTGCCTTTTTTAGGGTGTTTTTCTCGAATATCTTCAACTGCCGTAGTTTGCCGCACTTCTAAAGTATCTTATTTTATGTAAAAAATCACGAGAAATCGATTGGTGACACTCTCAATGGCGGCAAGTGACGGCAAGGGCCCATTTTGCCCCATTTATCGCTTTTGTATGTGTTTTTCTTTAATATTTTGAATTTCTGTAGTTTCCTACAGTTTTAAAGTATGTTTTTACGTAGAAAATCGCGAGGAATCGATTTGTGACATTTTCATTGGCGGCAATGACAGCAAGGGCCCATTTTGCCCCAGTTACCCCATTTTATGTTTTTTTTTGTCAATATCTTTAATTGCCGTTGTTTTTACACTTTGAAAGTATACTATTTTATGTAAAAAATCACGAGAAATCGATTGGTGACACTCTCATTATTGGTAAATGATGGCAAAAGCCCATTTTGCCCCCCCTTTTTAATGTGTTTTCATCAATATCTTGAAATTATTTCTTACAGTTTAAACGTGTATTATTTTATGAAGGAAATCATGAGGAAACGATTGGTGGTGTTCTCATAAACGGGAAACGATGGCACTGCAGTGGCTTAATTATGAGGGCAGATTCAGATTCAGCGGGTAAAATTACATGGAAAAACATATGGGTAATTCTTCGCCAACTCACACAGCAGTTGCCCCGACCCCTCTTCGATTTGCGTGAAACTTTGTCCTAAGGGGTAACTTTTGTCCCTGATCACGAATCCGAGGTCCGTTTTTTGATATCTCGTGACGGAGGGCGGTACGACCCTTCCATTTTGAACATGCGAAAAAGAGGTTTTTCAATAATTTGCAGCCTGAAACGGTGATGAGATAGAAATTTGGTGTCAAAGGGACTTTTATGTAAAATTAGACGCCCGATTTGATGGCGTACTCAGAATTCCGAAAAAACGTATTTTCATCGGAAAAACACTAAAAAGTTTTAAATTCTCCCATTTTCGTTACTCGACTGTAAAAATTTTGGAACATGTCATTTTATAGGAAATTTAATGTACTTTTCGATCTACATTGTCCCAGAAGGGTCATTTTTCATTTAGAAAAAATTTTCATTTTAAAATTTCGTGTTTTCTAACTTTGCAGGGTTATTTTTAGAGTGTAACAATGTTCTACAAAGTTGTAGAGCAGACAATTACAAAATTTTGATATATAGACATAAGGGGTTTGCTTATAAACATCACGAGTTATCGCGATTTTACGAAAAAAAGTTTTGAAAAAGTTGGTCGTCATCGATCATGGCCGTTCATGGTCACCCGCGACAGACTAGGACGACGAAACAAAGAGAAACGCAAAAAGTAACTTTTTCAAAACTTTTTTTCGTAAAATCGCGATAACTTGTGATGTTTTTAAGCAAACCCCTTATGTCTATATATCAAAATTTTTGTAATTGTCTGCTCTACAACTTTGTAGAACATTGTTACACTCTAAAAAGTAACCCTGCAAAGTTAGAAAAAACACGAAATTTTAAAATGAAAAATTTTGTTCTAAATGAAAAAATGACCCTTCTGGGACAATGTAGATTCGAAAAGTACATTAAATTTCCCATAAAATGACATGTTCCAAAATTTTTACAGTCGAGTAACGGAAAATGGGAGAATTTTTAAAACTTTTTTAGTGTTTTTCGATGAAAATACGTTTTTTCGGAATTCTGAGTACGCCATCAAATCGGGCGTCTAATTTTACATAAAAGTCCCTTTGACACCAAATTTCTATCTCATCACCGTTTCAGGCTGCAAATTATTGAAAAACACCTCTTTTTCGCATGTTCAAAATGGAAGGGGTCGTACCGCCCCTCCGTCACGAGATATCAAAAAACGGACCTCAGATTCGTGATCAGGGACAAAAGTTACCCCTTAGGACAAAGTTTCACGCAAATCGAAGAGGGGTCGGGGCAACTTTTCCCGATTTCGTGTGAGTTGGTAGAGAATTACCCATATATTTGGACAAATTTCGATTTTTATTAGGGTGGTCCCAGATGACTTTCCCTTGAAAATGAGACTTTTTCAAATGAAGATATCTCGAGTTTAAAGAAAAACATTCTGAGATTTTTTCAGTGTTTGTAGTGCTAGATCTCCTCTTTCAAATGCAACCTGGTGCTTCAAATTTGGCTTGCGCCACTTCGAGATATTCGCGAACCACCCTCATTTTAAACCAAACCAAAAGTTGCCCCTTTCTATTTGCAACAACTCTTCCGAAGACGTCAAAGCTCCAAAACAAAACCATTTTTCGGAATATCAATTTACCACTTAATTTTGCGATCTGGACCACTGTGCAATAGTGTACACGCATTTTTATCAGACGATTTTGTTGGATTCTAGATGATTTCAGACAATTACAAATGATCAAGAAATTTTAATAAGTTTTCAGACGATTATGTTTGCACGTTTGCAGAACTTTTCTAAATGACAATTTACCCGTTTTTAGATGATTCTAACGTCACTTTCAAACGTTTGTTTATGATTTTAGACAGTGTTTACGAAATTTCGACTTTGTTTGTGATAGTTGACAGAACACTCCAATCGTCTTCACCACGACAACCTGATTTTTACATTCTACTTTCGTTCGTTTCACACACACCCTTACCAAAAATCATGATTTTTTGAGTTCCAAATCCCACTTTTCATACGATTTTTTGAGTTCAGGTACTACAACCATAAAAATGGTTATGTGGGTTGAACTGAAAAAATCGTATGAAAAGTGGGATTTGGAACTCAAAAAAACATGATTTTTGGTAAGGGTGCACCAAGGAATGAGTGCTACGCAAAGTCACTCACACAGTCATTGATTTCCCTCCAGGAAAAAATCGCTTCGAGAGCGGCCTTTTGACATTCTACCGAGATTCCGATCATCTCTCCAATGATAGCAATCATTCGACTTGTCACCACGCAGCATACACTAGGAAGAGCGAGAGACAAACACGAGAGAAAGAGAAAGAGCACGATGTCTCGTTCGGGCAGCTGCTTGAGTGGTGCTCACTTTTCGTTCGTTTCGTCTTCGTGTTTACGTTCACCGACCATCGCCAAGCAATGACGATCGTGATTGCCGTTCAAGAGCCAAACGACATGCGACACCTAGTGTTGAGTAGCAGAACAGAGCGAAGAATGTCGATTGAAATTTCCGCCCTTTGAGGTTATGTATGCGAATTCTGTTTTGTTAAATTCTAGCGTTCAAAACAACTTTTGAGCAAAAATTCGAGCTGATACTTAGTTAACTTTTGATGCTCTATCATTTTAAACAATATTATTTTTTCAAAATTATTTTTTTTTTCAATTTTTTTTATTGCGTAAATTTATAGAGGACAAAAAGTTTACACTCGTACTACTTGAATTTTTTCTCAAAAGTTGTTCTAAGAGCTGGAAATTCAATTTTAAGTTTGCATTCCTATGTAACCGAACAGCGAAAATTTGAATCGTCATCCTTCGATGCTTTGCGCCATCTGTCGGAATTTTTGAGCTTTTAATCGCGAATAGGCGTTGTGTGTCAGCGATCAAATTTCGTTTTGGCAAATGATCGAAAATCGAGCAGTCCCATTCAGTGATGGATCCTTTTTAAAGCATTGATTTTAGATTTTTTGCGAGTCATTAAAGGGCCATTTTTAAACTTCGTAGACACTTTTGAGACAATTTTGGTCAACAATACAGTATAATACATTTAAAGCAATCTACAAACGTTCGAAGACAGTTAAAGTAGATCAATAATCACATTTTTATTTTTGATAAATTTCAAAATGTTCTGCAATTTTCAATATTCACTAAAAAGATTCCCAAATCCTTGAAATCTTCCCACCACTGGATTCTCACTCTTAATCATCCCATCACTCCGGAAGCTGGCTGTGTGGGCGAAGTGTTTTGCTTTCGCTGTGAAGCTCCTAGCTGAAGCAACACAGTGCTGCTGCTGCAACTGCAGCACGAGAGATGACGATGAGAACGTTGACGGTTCACACCTTTGCTGGGAGATGCTTCTGCTTTTTTTTCGTCCAGCTCCAGCTCGTGTCGGTTTTTTTTTTCTTCGCACCTGAAGCAGCATTGAAATAGTTTAACCAGTCTCGTCCGCACCTGGGTGAAAGTGGGTGGGAGGGAGGAATGTTGACTGGAATGGGGAAGTGGGGAACAGGGGGAGATACTCGAGAGTAGATTAATGCTAATTTAAAATATATATGCAAAATTTGCATATCAAATTCGGATTTGCTAGAGTGTGAGCGATGACGAAATCATCGGAGCGTTCGAGTGGCAGCTTTTGTGCTTGTTTTTTTTTGCATGTGTGCAGTTGCAGCAACACTTTTCAAGTGTTATGCATTTTGTGAAATGGAAATGAGTTGCTTGAACTCGTTTAGGTTGGATTATGTCGGTGTATTGATTTGATGAAGTAGAAATAAAGGTGCTTGTTAAACTTTTTAAATGATGTTATTTTTACATGTTAATTCTTAGGAGGAGTTCTTTGAGGAAAGATCTAATAAAACCTTTTCAGGGTACACGTTAATTTGCTTTTCAAACGATTCGGGTTCTGAGCAGAAACATGTTCAACAAAAAAAAATGATTTTTAGTTATTTTCAAAAGAAAATGGTAACGTAACGTAATTTTCGAACGCCCCTCGGTTAACCACTCACTCACACGCTCCCGTGCACAATCCATTAGGCCACAATAACTCTCGAAACCCTATTGCTTAGCTGTCGGATTACTGGCCTTCCCCTCGCCTTACGAGGGCGAAATATTTTCCCTCGTTTTTCACGTGGCCAAGGTAAACCAGCTCTCCTCCCTTCAACCCACCCCAAATTCAAGCGCGACGTGGCACCGGAAGTCGCGAATCAAAGCCCGCCCTGGAAGGAAAAAGAGAGCAAAGAAAGCCAAAGGAAATTTCCTCAGATTTTTCGACTGTTTTTTTGCCCCTCGTGTGTGTGTGTGTGTGGTTGCTCGTTTTGGCAAGGGGTTTATTGGTGGTGCTGGAGGCGGTTTTTTTAGGGTGAGATTCGGGAAAGGAACCGGAAACGATGAAAAATATGTCCTACGTGCAGGCTTGCCACAAATACAGATTTTTTTGGCACATACCAAACACTCAATCGAGTATAACTTTAAAGAATAATATTCTTACCAAAAACTGAACATGCCAAAAGATGCTAACAATGTTTATCTTTTTGGCCAATATAACAAAAACTGCTCAAATGTATTTTAACTGTAAAAAAATTCGTTTGTGTTTCGGGCCTGTGCTAAAAAATCTGTATTTGTGGCAAGCCTGCCTACGTGGGAAGATTATGGAAATGTTGCTGTTGTTGTTGTATTGAGTGTATGTGGTGTGGAGGTGCTCTTTTTAACTTCTTGTTTTTCTAGGGAAAAAATGGTAAGGCGGCAGTGTTTTTGAATTTTCCCCTCGGGGGCAACCGAATGGTAATCGAATGACGTCCTCCGAAATCGCTTTCTAAATCCTTTCTGTGGGCACCGTGAAGAGATGGAAACACTCTCTTTTTTTTCATGACCAAATCGTCAGGTTAATTTAGCCTTTAATATTAAACTTATGATACCAACATTCCATGGGTTCATAATATTGAATTCAGTGCTGGTTATTAAAATTAATTTCGTTAAGCAATTAAATGAATTATTTTCAAAATCATTTTTCAAAAAGGAGTTCATGTGTATTCTAAACTTGATTGACACTTCGGTTCTGTAAAAAAAGAAATCTAAAAAAAAAATCAGCATTTTGGATGTAGTTACTATGGCGAAATCTCCCAATATTACATATTTGGAAAGATAAATGAATTTCCTACATAGAAATGTAATGTAGAATGAGCAGTATTGTACCTGTGCTTCTACTGATATAAAAATTAAGCGTGACGAGACAACATCTTAAAACTGGACTAACAATTGATACAATTTTGTTGAATTTTATTTTTAACAAATGCAATTTTGCAATTTCACACATTATCACAAATTGAAAAACAAAACTTTTTCTGCTTGAACTGAACATTTGAGTTTTTGTCAGCCATTTTTTTGCGTAACGTGACAACGAAAGCAGCAGATTTATGAATGATTTGCAGATCAATGTTTTTGTCGTTTGAGGTAGAGAAACGCATTCAAAGCACATTGCACAGTGCACAGTGGTCCAGATCGCAAAATTAAGTGGAAAACGGATTTTCCGCAAAATGGTGAATTTTATCTCGTAATCTGCGCCTTCTATGACCAAATCTAGAAAGCATCTGAGCAAGCATTGAGAGTGGTAATTCAGGATTAATGTTTAGAGAAAAGTGATGTGCTCGGCACTTTAAGAGCTTTTTTGACAGGTCAATTTGGACTTAAGGGTATAAAGTTACAGGCATTTTAATGCAAAAAAGATGCAAATTCAAAACTTAAGAGGCAGTATTTGTAAATTCTGCTCGGTTTGTTCTAGAGGTCGTATCGAGGTGCTCCGATTTGGATGAAACTTTCAGCATTTGTTTGTCTATACATGAGATGAACTCATACCAAATATGAGCCCTCTACGACAAAGGGAAGTGGGGTAAAACGGGCTTCGAAGTTTGAGGTCCAAAAAACCTAATAAATCTTAAAATTGCTCGCATTTCCGTAAAACTTCATCAAATCCAACTCTCGTAGATGCATTTGAAAGGTCTTTTGAAGCACTTCAAAATGGGCCATAGACATCCAGGATCGGCTTGACTTTTTCTCATAGCTTTTGCAAATTACTGTTAAAAATTGATTTTTTTAAAACCCTAATATCTTTTTCCAACAGCCTCCAACACCCATACTCTCATAGGTCAAAAGATAGGTAATTTTATGGACTATAAGCCTTCGGAAATAACTTTTTGGCCAATCGCAGTTTTTCTCATAGTTTTTCGATTTTTCTATAAGAAACATTTTACAACGTTATTTTTAGCCCTGTAGGCCTCCATAGCGGCACTTTTTAGTCTCAATTTTGTGATATTCGGAATCCTCGGAAAATTTCACGTTAGTTAGAAGTATTGAAGTTGTAAATTTGATTTAAAAAATAATTAAATAAAACATTTTCGAAAAAGAAATAGATCTTATTTACCTTGTGATCAAAACGTCAAATGCTGTGTTAAGTAGGCGAATATCTGTTTTACCCCTAATCCGACAAAATGTTTAAAAATATTTTAATTCATTTTAAATGGCATTTTTTTCAATCAAATTTACAACTCTAATACTTCTAACTTACGTGAAATTGTCCGAGGATTCCGAATATGACAAAATTGAGACCAATATGTGCCGCTATGACGGCCTACAGGGCAAAAACTAACGTTGAAAAATGTTTGTTATAGAAAAATCGAAAAACTATGAGAAAAACTGCGATTGGCCAAAAAGTTATTTCCGAAGGCTTATAGTCTATGAAATTACCTATCTTTTGACCTATGGGAGTATGGGTGTTTGAGGCTGTTGGAAAAAAATATTAAGGTTTTAAAAAAATCCATTTTTAACAGTAATTTGCATAAGCTATGAGAAAAAATCAAACCAATCCTGGATGTTTATGGCACATTTTGAAGTGCTTCAAAAGACCTTTCGAATGCATCTAAGAGAGTTGGAATTGATGAAGTTTTACGGAAATGCGAGCACTTTTAAGATTTTTAATGTTTTTTCGACCTCAAACTTCAAAGCCCGTTTTACCCCACTTCCCTTTGCCGTAGAGAGCTCATATTTGGCATGAGTTCATCTCAAGCATAGACAAACAAACGCTGAAAGTTTCATCCAAATCGGAGCACCTCGATACGACCTGTTACACATTGGTGAAAAACTTGCTCTTAAATATCTCGAAAAGGCGCTAGCAAAATTTTAATCACCAGGTTGCATATGAAAGGGGAGATCCAGCACTACAAACGCTGAAAAAATCTCAGGGGTGTTTTTCTTTAAACTCGAGAAATCTTCATTTGAAAAAGTCTCATTTTCAAGGGACCACCCTAACGAAATTCATTTTTTTCCAAATATATGTTTTTCCATGTTATTTTGCCAGCTAAATCTGAATCTGCCCTCAGAATTGACCAAAATTGTCAAAAAATCGATTTTTTGTCATATTTTGGGTTTCTAATGTCTAATTTTCAAGGGAAAACCATACGGGACCACCCTAACGAAATTCATTTTTTTTCCAAATATATGTTTTTCCATGTTATTTTGCCAGCTGAATCTGAATCTGCCCTCAAAATTGACCAAAATTGTAAAAAAAAAACGATTTTTGGTCATATTTTGGGTTTCTAAAGTCTAATTTTCAAGTGAAAACCATACGGGACCATCCTAACGAAATTCATTTTTTTCAAATATATGTTTTTTCCATGTTATTTTGCCAGCTGAATCTGAATCTGCCCTCAGAGTTGACCAAAATTGTAAAAAAACGATTTTTGGTCATATTTTGGGATTCCATGTAAAATTTTTGTTTAAGCACAAAATATGACCAAAAATCGTTTTTTTTACCACTGCACAGTGGTCCAGATCGCAAAATTAAGGGGAAAACGGATTTTCCGAAAAATGGTGAAGTTTTGGAGCTTTGGTGTCTTCAGAAAAGTTATTGCAAATATAAAGGGGCAACTTTTGGTGTGGTTGAAAATTAGTTCATGATTAGGGTGATTTTGAAAATGTAACTTCTCAGGAATGTTTTTTGGTTTTTTTTTGGGATTGACAATGATAAAATTTTATCCAAGACACCACCATTTTACCTCGTAACCTACGCCTTCTACGTTCAAATTTATACCGGAATTCCACGTCAAACAGGAAGTCTCTAAATAAAAAAAAACTTCGATTTGGCTCAAATTTAGAGTGAAGATTCTTCAATCCAAATAATCAGACCCGTATTTTTTTGTTTGGCGATGCTCCGAATCAAAAAGCACATTTTTTCAAAAAAAAAAAGTAATTATATCTCCGAAACGGCTGAAACAATTCAAGAGCGCCACGTTTCAAAAGAATGGTTATTAGTTGGACTTACATGAAAAAAAGGTGCAGGTGGTTATGTTCTACATGACCAATATGACAAAGAACTTTGTACAAAACTCCTAAACAATATTCTATTTTATTTTATATTTTTAAAACATTGCCTATGTATTTAATCCTAAATAATTTATTCCTATAAAATGTTTTAATCTTTGGCACCTCTGTGGAAATAAATTGCCAAAACAAGTATGGTTCGGAAAATGTCCAATCAAAATGGTAATTTTCATGTCCAGTATCAAAAACCATGAATTTTGATACCCATATTGCCCCAAGTCGAATAGTTCGATTAATGTCCCCGGGAAGACCTTCCTCCAGGGAATGGCCACCGGGTGTGGCCAATCCGGTCAAAATGGCCATTTTCATTACCAGTTTCAAAAACCATGAATTTTGATACCCATATTGCCCTAAGTCGTATGGTTCGATTAATGTCCCCGGTAGAACCTTCCCGAGGGCACTGGCCACTCCGGGTGTGGCCAATCCAGTCAAAATGGCCATTTTCATTACCAGTTTCAAATACCATGAATTTTGATACCCATATTGCCCCAAGTCGTATGGTTCGATTAATGTCCCCCCGGTAGAACCTTCCCCAGGGCACTGGCCACTCCGGGTGTGGCCAATACCGTATAATTGTGGTCCCAAGCCCATTGCCCCAAATCATTCTGGTCTGGTGACCGTCCTTACAATCTTCATAAGAACAGAATTCCTCCCAATTTAGTGCACAAACTGTGTCTTTCAATGTGTGCGTGTGTGTGTGTGTGTGTGTGTGAGCAATAAAATTACCACCGTGGATCCGCCTTTGTTGAAACCTCGTCAGGCACTGAATTTTTCTGAGGCTATCTGTGTCTTTCAATGTTTGTGTGTGTGTGTGTGTGTGTGTGTGTGTGTGTGTGTGTGTGGCAATAAAATTACCACCGTGCATCCGCCTTTGTCGAAACCTCGTCAGGCACTGAATTTTACTGAGGCTATCTGTTAGCTTAAATAGTTCGCATGAAATGTGGCAACAGCGGTGCCACATTCTCGCGAGAGAGTTTCGCGAAAGCAGGAGAGGAGGCAAAATTTGCACCATGTTGCCACATTTCATGCGAACTATTTAAGCTAACAGATAGCCTCAGTAAAATTCAGTGCCTGACGAGGTTTCGACAAAGGCGGATGCACGGTGGTAATTTTATTGCCCACACACACACACACACACACACACACACACACACACGCAAACATTGAAAGACACAGTTTGTACACCAAATTGGGAGGAATTCTGTTCTTATGAAGTTTGTAAGGATTGCGATTGGGACCACATTGGTAAGAAATTGGCCACACCCGGAGTGGCCATTGCCTTGGAGGAAGGTCTTCCCGGAGGGACATTAATCGAACTATTCGACTTGAGGCAATATGGATATTAAAATTCATGGTTTTGGAAACTGGTAATGAAAATGGCCATTTTGACCGGATTGGCCACACCCGGAGTGGTCAGTGCCCTGGGAAAGGCTCTACCGGGGAGACATTAATCGAACCATACGAGTTGGGGCAATATGGGTATCAAAATTCATGGTTTTTGAAACTGATAATGAAAATGGCCATTTTGACTGGATTGGCCACACCCGGATCGGATTGGCAACACCGGAGTGGCCAGTGCCCTGGGGAAGGTTCTACCGGGGGACATTAATCGAACTATTCGACTTGAGGCAATATGGATATTAAAATTCATGGTTTTGGAAACTGGTAATGAAAATGGCCATTTTGATTGATTGTCGAAGTGGTCAGCCCTGGGAAAGGTTCTACCAGGGGACATTAATCGAACCATACGACGCAATATGGGTATCAAAATTCATGGTTTTTGAAACTGGTATTGAAAATGGCCATTTTGACCGGATTGGCCACACCCGGAGTGGCCATTGCCTTTAAGAAAGGTCTTCCCGGGGGGACATTTACCGAACTATACGATTTGTGGTAATATGGGTATCAAAATTGCCCCAAGTCGTATGGTTCGATTAAAGTCCTCATGATAGAACCTTCTCTAGGGCATTGGCCACTCCGGGTGTGGTCATTTTCATTACCAGTTTCAAAAACCATGAATTTTGATACCCATATTGCCCTAAGTCGTATGGTTCGATTAATGTCCCCCCGGTAGAACCTTTCCCAGGGCACTGACCACTCCGGGTGTGGTCAATCCGGTCAAAATGGCCATTTTCATTACCAGTTTAAAAAACCATGCATTTTGATACCCATATTGCCCTAAGTCGTATGGTTCGATTAATGTCCCCCCGGTAGAACCTTCCCGAGGGCACTGGCCACTCCGGGTGTGACCAATCCAGTCAAAATGGCCATTTTCATTACCAGTTTCAAAAACCATGAATTTTGATACCCATATTGCCCCAAGTCATATGGTTCGATTAATGTCCCCCCGGTAGAACCTTCCCGAGGGCACTGGCCACTCCGGGTGTGGCCAATCCGGTCAAAATGGCCATTTTCAATACCAGTTTCAAAAACCATGAATTTTGATACCCATATTGCCCCAAGTCATATGGTTCGATTAATGTCCCCCCGGTAGAACCTTCCCGAGGGCACTGGCCACTCCGGGTGTGGCCAATCCGGTCAAAATGGCCATTTTCAATACCAGTTTCAAAAACCATGAATTTTGATACCCATATTGCCCTAAGTCGTATGGTTCGATTAATGTCCCCCGGTAGAACCTTCCTGAGGGCACTGGCCACTCCGGTGTGGCCAATCCGGTCAAAATGGCCATTTTCATTACCAGTTTCAAAAACCATGAATTTTGATACCCATATTGCCCTAAGTCGTATGGTTCGATTAATGTCCCCCGGTAGAACCTTCCCGAGGGCACTGGCCACCTGGGTGTGGCCAATCCAGTCAAAATGGCCATTTTCATTACCAGTTTCAAAACCATGTATTTTGATACCCATATTGCCCCAAGTCGTATGGTTCGATTAATGTCCCCCGGTAGAACCTTCCTGAGGGCACTGGCCACTCCGGGTGTGGCCAATCCGGTCAAAATGGCCATTTTCATTACCAGTTTCAAAAACCATGAATTTTGATACCCATATTGCCCCAAGTCGTATGGTTCGATTAATGTCCCCCCGGTAGAACTTTCCCGAGGGCACTGGCCACTCCGGGTGTGGTCAATCCGGTCAAAATGGCCATTTTCATTACCAGTTTAAAAAACCATGAATTTTGATACCCATATTGCCCTAAGTCGTATGGTTCGATTAATGTCCCCCCGGTAGAACCTTTCCCAGGGCACTGACCACTCCGGGTGTGGTCAATCCGGTCAAAATGGCCATTTTCATTACCAGTTTAAAAACCATGCATTTTGATACCCATACCCATATTGCCCTAATGTCGGTATTAACCACCTGGTACCAATCCAGTCAAAATGGCCATTTTCATTACCAGTTTCAAAACCATGAATTTTGATACCCATATTGCCCCAAGTCATATGGTTCGATTAATGTCCCCCGGTAGAACCTTCCCGAGGGCACTGGCCACCGGTGTGGCCAATCCGGTCAAAATGGCCATTTTCAATACCAGTTTCAAAAACCATGAATTTTGATACCCATATTGCCCCAAGTCATATGGTTCGATTAATGTCCCCCCGGTAGAACCTTCCCGAGGGCACTGGCCACTCCGGGTGTGGCCAATCCGGTCAAAATGGCCATTTTCATTACCAGTTTCAAAAACCATGAATTTTGATACCCATATTGCCCTAAGTCGTATGGTTCGATTAATGTCCCCCCGGTAGAACCTTCCCGAGGGCACTGGCCACTCCGGGTGTGACCAATCCAGTCAAAATGGCCATTTTCATTACCAGTTTCAAAAACCATGAATTTTGATACCCATATTGCCCCAAGTCATATGGTTCGATTAATGTCCCCCCGGTAGAACCTTCCCGAGGGCACTGGCCACTCCGGGTGTGGCCAATCCGGTCAAAATGGCCATTTTCAATACCAGTTTCAAAAACCATGAATTTTGATACCCATATTGCCCCAAGTCATATGGTTCGATTAATGTCCCCCCGGTAGAACCTTCCCGAGGGCACTGGCCACTCCGGGTGTGGCCAATCCAGTCAAAATGGCCATTTTCATTACCAGTTTCAAATACCATGAATTTTGATACCCATATTGCCCCAAGTCGTATGGTTCGATTAATGTCCCCCCGGTAGAACCTTCCCCAGGGCACTGGCCACTCCGGGTGTGGCCAATACCGTATAATTGTGGTCCCAAGCCCATTGCCCCAAATCATTCTGGTCCGGTGACCGTCCTTACAATCTTCATAAGAACAGAATTCCTCCCAATTTAGTGCACAAACTGTGTCTTTCAATGTGTGCGTGTGTGTGTGTGTGTGTGTGTGTGAGCAATAAAATTACCACCGTGGATCCGCCTTTGTTGAAACCTCGTCAGGCACTGAATTTTTCTGAGGCTATCTGTTAGCTTAAATAGTTCGCATGAAATGTGGCAACAGCGGTGCCACATTCTCGCGAGAGAGTTTCGCGAAAGCAGGAGAGGAGGCAAAATTTGCTACGTGCTTTCAGCCAATCAGCAGCCGGGATTTTTCCTGCATTCATTTTTTATTTTCATCTTAACTTTTAAGTACTTTAACAAAGTTTTATCAACTTTGTGAGGTAGTCAACTTGTACTTTAAGTCTTCCCCTTTCGTTTGATGGGTAAAACATAAAGATTGTTTGAATAGGGGGGAAGATAAAAGCATTTGAAAAACGACACAAATCGTTACACTTTCGCTTCGCGAAATTTTGGATTGACACCCGTAGACAGTGCCCTTAGGACAAAGTTCTTTGTCAATATGTGGAGGTTCGAAAATCCTAGCTTAATATTAGAAAAAGTCCTTTGTAAATTTCATTTGCTAATTTGAAGGTCTCGGGACCACAGAGCTCATATCTCAAAATATTTTTCCCTGATTTCTTTTAATACTTTTCATAAGATATCCAAAAATTGCGATGTTATATGTTAATATATGAAACATTAGTGAAATTTTCCGATCTTTTCAAAAACAATATTTTCAAAATATTTAAATCAAGACTAACATTTCAAAAGGGAGCAATTCTCTACCAAAACCGGAAATGGATTTTATCCATTTTTTTATTTGGCTCAAACTTGGTGGGGGCCTTCCCTATGACCAAATAAGCTATTTTGTGTCATTGGTTCACCCATACAAGTCTCCATACAATTTTGGCTGCTGTCCATACAAAAATGGTATGAAAATATTCAAACAGCTGTAACTTTTGAGCGAATTTTTTGATCAATTTGGTGTCTTCGGCAAAGTTGTAGGTATTGTTGAGGACTTTTGAGAAAAAATAAGTACACGAAAAAAAAATTGCAGACTTTTTAATCAACTTTTATTTTCACTAAAACTCAATTTCCTGAAATATGTATTTTTTGATTTTCGAATTTTTTTTTATATGTTTTAGGAGACAAAAATCCGCAACTTTTGAGCCATAGAGAAACATGGTCAAAAAATCTGCCGCCGAGTTATGAATTTTTGAAAAAATAGTGATTTTGGAAAAAATTGAAGTTTTATGCAAAAACAAGTTTGACATTATTTTTTAATGCAAAATTGAATTTGAAATAGAAAAATACTTTACAGATTTTTCGATAAATGGCTCCGTTTTCAAAATATTGCCACCGAAAGTTTGATTTTAGCGAAATATTTGCAGTTTTTCAATTTTTAAAAATAGTGACCATGAGTGACCATTTCTAAAAATATTTTTTTTTGAAAGTTCAGAAAATTTGCTATAAAATTGTCAAAGAGACATTGAAGATTGAACCTCGGGTTGCTGAGATAGAGCCGCTTTAAGGAAAAGATACACGAAAATTGAAGTTTTTTAAATCTCATCAAAACTACCCACCATTTTCTAATGACGATATCTCAGCAACTAATGGTCTGATTTTCATTGTTAATACATGAAACATTCGTGAAATTTTGTGATTTTTTCAAAAAAAAATATTTTGAATTTTTTTAAATCAAGACTAACATTTTAAAAGGGCCAAACATTGAATATTACGCCCACTGAGAGATTTAAATGCAATTATATTTAATAGTTACTTTTTTCATGACTTATACATTTTTTTGAAACAAAAATATTGTTCAATCTCGATAAAACGAAATCCTCGCAAAGAAACCATTTTGGACAGTTAAATTTTTGAATAATTGAATCTTTGGACTTTAGAATCGAATGACGATTTTTCCAGTTGGCCTATTTTAAATGTGACCTCAAAAATCCTCCAAGGTCACTTATACATATTCTATCGAATTTTAAAATTCGAATTATCAAGGCTGCAGATAATTGAGTTGGAACTTTATTGTTAAAAAATAGTTTGAATAGAAACTGAACATTTTGAATAGTTTTTATGTCAAAGATAAGCTTTTTACTAAGGATTAAGTTGAATTGATAGACATTCTCAGAATTAATTCATGTTCTTAATGTTGTCAAACAGTTTTGAATTGCATCGATCTGGTCGTAAACTATTGGGTTATCATTATTTTAACAATTTTTACCAACTTTCTGTGAAAGAACTAAACATTTTCCCAACCCTGCTCTAGTCAACAAATCGGAAAAAAACTCCCGCAGCAGAAAGTTCATATGTAGCTTTTCCCTCCAATACCACCCTCTCCAAACCAGTAGTGGGGTCACCCCTTCCGAGCGTTTCGAATCTAAATCTTAATCTTTGGGGTGGTGTTTTAAAATTCGGACGATTTGCTTTCCGCTCGGTGTGTGTGTGCTGTGTTTGCCGGCACGAGGCAATTTATGCGCTCAAAGATCGGACGTGAAAGTCGAGCTTTTTCTCCCGGTTAGGAGCCGGATTATGGAGCGGAGGGGGGGACGTGAAAATACTTTGCATTTTCCAAACGTGGCAAAGATTTTTCCTGACTCCGAGACGGGGGCAAAGCCAATTATTGATCGTATAATTTCAATTTCGGTGAGCGCGGTGCAAATGTGTTGCCTTTGATTCTAAATTATTGCGCACATTTGTGCACACGGGTGGAAATATGTGATTTGACTTTCTTTTTCGCAATTGGTTGGATTGCGTGATTGAGTTTCGGTGGAATATTCCGTGATAAGAATAATAGTGAAACGTATTAGCAGCTGCTATACGAAGCATGGATTCACCGTGAACTGATCGTAACATTATGTCCCTAACATTATGCTATTGACAGTTGACAGAAGTTACTTACCTTAGAATAATAACTGGATTGGCATCACGTTACACTCACTTACCTGCATTTTTTACACTGATTCACTGCAAACGTTCGTCAAATTGAATCAGGTACACTAAATTTGAAGTCCGTAATTGAAGTGTCAAACTTCGTTAATTTATCAAGCTTAATATCAAGTTCATATCCATCAAAGTTTCAGAGGAACTTCTATTCCATACCAGCCTTTTTCTGCTGAATCAGAGTCAATTGCTGGCTAAACAGTTCTCAGTAGAAGCACTTGCATGACCTTCCAGGAATTCATATTGCGCCGCACGGTGTCCAGGTGCACACCAAGTTGTGGCAAAACAATGTCTTGCTGCTCTCCTAGCAAATCCCAGCCCAGATGGGGCAACAAGTAACGCTGTTGGAGAAAATATCACTTCCAGCACCGGAGCTGACACCGTCTCATTTTTTGCCCCACTCTGCAAGGGTGCTGAGTTGCCCGAAGGAGGGCGCAACGCCCTCGCACTTGACTGGAATGATGTATTTGAACCTTCCCGGGGACCTCCAACCAACCCACTGCTTATCGTGTGGTCGTTGTACCGTGAAAATTAAAAACAAGCAAAGTGTACTGCTCGAAAACTGTTGCCTGCTTCCAGGGGCAACCAAGTGGAGCTCTCCCGGAGCCGGGACTTGTGCAACGGTAATCAATCACTGTTTTTCTTCCACGAATTTCTCCTCAACCCCCTTCACCAAACTCGCTCAAGTGGTTACCGAAGAATTCCAAGTTTCACAGCTGCCGGGGCAAATCTTGAAACAAAGTTGTGTACGCTCCCCCATCCCCCTTACGATGACCCCTCTCAAAACCGTTCTCGGAATTCCCGGAGAAACTTTGTCCCCAGAATTTCCGACACCCAAGCCAAAGAAAAACTGCGAAACCACCCACTTACCACCCCCCCACCAAAGCTTGGTTGTATTTCAGGGGTTTCGGGTTCACTAGTTTCGGCGAAATACTTCTGTGGTCGATTTATTTGCCAACTTACAGAACCTCGCAAGATGTGCATCCACAGCTGCAGCGCTCGAAAAGAAAAGAAGAAAAAAAAAAGTTCCCCGTAATCGAATACGCTGCTGCCGAATCACAAATTGATGCAAAAAAGCTACTGCTACTTGTGCCCAGCATTTGTCGGGCGAACGTGACACGATGGCCAAGCTGCGAACGAGGATGAAAAAAACTTTTCTCGTAATGATTTGGTTGGCAAAAGTTTCGGGTCATCTGATTTGCAGTCCACCGTCCGCCCCGCCCAAGGATGATGGAGATGAGCTTGGGTGACCAGCAGCTGTAATCTGGCAAGTTGGAGAGCAGTTCGCATGCATCGCAAATGAGCTCGTTTGCGGTCATTTGCGATGGATTGGAATGGGTTGGAATGGGTTGGAATGGGGAATGGGTTACCATTGGGGGAATCACTTGGTTACAACTGCTTCGCAGTTATCACTCGTCACTTACCTGCATATTTTATACTGGAACACTTCAATTTTCCTAGAAGTTACAATGGACACTGCAGCAGTTTCTATCTGGTTACCAGACAGAGGCAATCAAAATCTTGGTCAGTTTAATTTGAATTCTTAAACTCGAATTCCAGGGGGTCACTTAAGTCTGGAAATAGGGAAAGTCAAGAAATATCTGGAATTAAAAAAAACCCAAAAGTCAAGAAAAAAACGAGGTGCAGGTGCAGGTGGTTATGTTACACATGACCAGTATGACAAAGAACTTTGTAAGATGATTGTTGAAATTTTCGATAAAAATGTCCGGTCCAAATTTCCCCATGATTCCCTTATAATTACATAAGACAACTCTTTTGTGAATAGTTTTAAGACATAATATCAACGTCCTATCGAACTAAGGGGACGGAAATTGCAAATGGAGCTGCAATAGAAATCAAGGTGAAATCAATCGACTTTCCCTCACCACTCGAAAGTTATCAAGATGCGGAAATGTTTTGCAAGGCTGTTGCAAGCAATTGGCGGCAGCAAAGTAAATTTCAACAGCAAACATTAAAACTGCCCTTTCAAGGGCTCTAATTGAATTCGAAATAGTTATTCTATATTTCCAGAAACAGAATTTCGCCGCGGCACAATAAAAAGGCAATTGCAGTAATCGATTTATTACTTCCTGCGTAAAATAAGCGATTTATTTTAACTGCGTAACTTCAGATAATGGTCAGATGCATGTGCAGTATCAAAAACCATGAAGTTTGATACCCATATTGCCCCAACTCTTTTGGTTCGGCAAATGTCCCCCTTCGGAACATCCGCGGGGCCTCCGGCCACTCCGGATTGCGGTCACGACTGCCGAAATTTTAAATTTCATGTCCAGTATCAAAAACCATAAACTTTATCGCAACCACAACCAACTTGACCCAAAGGGAACTGGTTCTCGATCAACACGGAGACCCCTTCTTGATGCCGTTAACCGGAGCCTTCCGGGATCAGCAGCTTGACCACATCGGTCCCTAACGTTCTTCCTTGATGGCCTGCAGCGACAATCCGTCCCGTTCCTGCGATGGCCCGAGCCATTTCGGCGACCGCTCCACGTCGTTGACCGGGGGAAATTTCTGCTGTCCCTTCTGATTCTGCAACTGCCACTCGATGTTGACTCCTCGGCTGTCAGAAAATTATGAGCTTGAGTGGAGATGATTTTAGATACATCAATCTCACGTCTCTCGGAGAGGATGATCGGAAAGGTTTGTTCAACCAATCAGCGTGAAGGAAAAGGAGGGAAGTCTGCGAAGAGGGAAATCGCCACGTAACGATTTCGCTTCGCAAAAAATTGGGTTCCGATCTTTTTATTCATTCTCTTTACATACTACACTACCTAGAGCACCAAACAGTGCGTTGCAAGTGTATTTGTAGCAAGAAAGCGCCATCGACTGTGGATTTGCTCGTGTGTGTGTGTGTGTGTGTGTGTGTGTGTGTGTAGTAAACCACACTAAAATTGTGTTCACGGAACCACACTAATATCGAAAATCGATTTTCCCCAAGATCGATCGGATGAGCAAACTCGTGAAGGGTAGTTGCACGGCAGAAACCAGGCGCACACAAATGAAGCTCCCCACCCCAGCCCGCGTTTGTGTGTATGCGTTGATAATTTGGTGCTCTTTCAAGCCCCAAACTTGCCACTCGATTTCCCTTCCGCACACACAAACACTCACTACCGTACCCAACCAGATTTTTAAAGAATACTCTTTCATGTGAATTGGCCCTGAAAAGGGCCATTTTAACGTCCTATGACGATGATAAAACCATGCGATGATGACACTCCAAGTTGCCGGCAATTTTCCCTCCAGCGCCTGCTCTGCCTCTCTTTCCAATTTTCAATTCTCTCCTTCCTCTCGGCGGCTCTGCTGTGCTGCTGCTGCTTCTCGATCCTCCTCGTGCAAAGCTTCGGACTCGTTTGAGCTTCAACCGGCGGCACGGCGCTCTTTATAACCTCGCTTGGCTGTGACGGCTCGACGCTTTCGAAGCAGTGGCAGAGAGCAAAATTTGCTAAGTGCTAGATACTTGAATCTGATTAATGTGTTCGGGAAAGGTTGCGCTCAACCAATCAGCGACCGGGATTTTCCCGGTCTGAATTTTTATTTTTCATCTTAACTTTTGAGTACTTTAACAAAGTTTTATCAACTTTGTGAGGTAGTCTACTTGCAATTTAAGACTTCCCCTTTCGTTTGGTGGATAAAGCATGCAGATTGCTTGAATTGGGTGGAAGATATAAGCGTTTAAACGATTACACAAATCGTTACACTTTCGCTTCGCGAAATTTTGGATTGACACCCGTAGACAGTGCCCTTAGGACAAAGTTCTTTGTCAAAAAACGAGAATTTGTGAATTTTTGTCAAAAAAATCAGGATGAGTCAGGAATCCCAAGCATACTCTTTTGAAAATAATATTCGATATTTTTGATAATTTTAATGATTTAGTTTCATTTTCAATTAAAGTATAATTCTTTTTGACCACTTAACAAAAAAGTAAGGTTTCTATCATTCTTTTTGCCTTCCTCATCGAGGTAAGGCTATAATCCTGCTCGAAAATTGAACTTTTCATAAGAAGTTCGTAGACCCACCTTCATGTATACATATCGACTCAGAATCGAAAACTGAACAAATGTCAGTGTGTGTGTATGTATGTTTGTGTGTGTGTATGTATTAGGATGTAACAAAATCACACTTTTTTGTGGGCATTTCAGGGGATGATCCCCTAGGTGTACTGAGTCAGAATCCCAAATATGAGCCCGATTGGTTGCGACAGGACCTGGCGCTCCGGCTTCAAAGTTTAAATGGGATTTAACCCGTAAAATCGGTGCCTTTTGGTTTTTGCCATTTTTGAGTCCTTCAACGATTTTTGGATTTTTCAAAAGCCTCATGAGCTTATAGATTGTGTTTCAGGGTACAACTTTGCCGAAGACTGCGAAGAGATTTGATAATTAGTACTGCTTGTACAATGATTTGAAAATAAAAAAACTTTTTGCCATTAATTTGTTTGATTAGTATTGGCAACACTTTCTTTGAACGCGCGCATCCTGGGCCAGGCGTCGTAAACTGGGTCGTAACTATAGCAACGAGAAAACATCCAGCGTACAACGGTCAAAGTTTGACACATGGAAAGAAAATGCTTTATTTGGATGTTGTGCTTATGTTTTCGATGGTGCCGGAGGATTTGATCACCGGTGCTGCTCTTTTAAACTGTCGTAGATTCCTGTATTCTATTTGGCAGTGACTCGCCGGATTTAGTTCTAGGCACACCTGGTCCTGTCATTAACCCGTGTGGATCTTTTTCGTCGCGACCAGTTGTGGTGCTGGGAGATGGCGAACCTATGCTCGAACATAGTGCAATTGGTGTCTTATGAATTCGCAAAATATATAGCCAGAGAACTCTGCTGTATGAAAATAGTATTTTCTTATGTTGTCAATGCAATACATTAATTTGTTTATGACCGATTTTATTGCCAAATTGTCATAACTCTTTGATTGAAAGCGAGTGGAAACTATCACTAAAATGCATGTCTCCCGAAATATCTTCCGGATTACGGAATATTCAAAATGCACAAAACATCCGTGCATAATAAAGCGCTTTCAAGACAGCTGCGTTAGTTGTCACTCGAGCAAGGTTTAGAATCGGTTCTGCCCGGGCATCCAACTGAACCCTGAAAGTTAACCGGAGAGCTTCTTGCAGTTCCATAAGAACTTTCGTTCTCAACAATCACAACAACAAAAACAACAACACGACGCTGGACAAATACATACCGACGCGTCGCGACGCAACGTAGCATGCGTTGCAAAGTTTTCCGAAAGCGCGCATCAAAGGTGAGTGTTGCCAGAACATGTTTTACGTTATCAGAAAAACAAGAGAAAAGATTTTGTAAATTCTATACCATTTTTCAGAGCGGTCAAATCTTTTCGCAGTCTTCGGCAAAGTTGTACCCTGAAACACAATCTATAAGCTCATGAGGTTTTTGAAAAATCCAAAAATCGTTGAAGGACTCAAAAATGGCAAAAACCAAAACGAACCGATTTTACGGGTTAAATCCCATTTAAACTTTGAAGCCGGAGCGCCAGGTCCTGTCGCAACCAATCGGGCTCATATTTGGGATTCTGACTCAGTACACCTAGGGGATCATCCCCTGAAATGCCCGCAAAAAAGTGTGGTTTTGTTACATCCTAGTATGTATGTATGTGACAAACAAACCAGCTCATGTTTCTCGGAACTGGCTGAACCGATTTGACCCAAACCGGTTGCATTCGACTTGGTTTAGGGTCCTATTGATCGAGTTATGCATAAAAATGTATTTTCTTATGTATCGGGATGTCAGATAAATGGCCAGAAATTGATTCAAATACCATCATGTTACACATCGTTGGTTAGGTAATTGAAAGACCTTTCCAACGAGTCCAAAACAGTGAAGATCTGGCAACCCTATCTCAAATTATAACCACTTAAGTAATATTTATGTACATTTTAAAGGCCAGATCTCACTTAAATGTATGTAAACTATGACCGGATCTATCATCCGACCCATCGTTAGTTAGGTAATCAAAAGACCTTTCCAGCGAGTCCAAAACATTGAAGATCTGGCAACCCTGTCTCAAGTTATGACCACTTAAGTGATATTATATACTTGTTTAAAGCCGGATCGGAAACAACTTCCATCAACCGACCTTTTGTTGGAAAGGTAATCGAGAGACCTTCCAAACGAGTCTGAATCTGACAACCCTGTTTAAGATATGAAGTACTTTCCAAAATTTGATAAGTCGATGAAAAAAAAAATTCGGATCAATTTTTAGGAATTTGTAAGGAAGGCATCAACCACATAGGTGGATTAAGTTAGTTTTATCTATTAAATTTTGTTTTGTTGGTTTGAATTTTGATTCTTCGGACCGGGACTATAGGTTGTTAGAACGTAAGGCCGAGAATAGCGATATGTATAAAATGTACGACTGTTGTTAAATAAATAAACTGCCTGTAAAAAAAAAAACAATTGAATGGAATATGTAACTTTTTTGAAAAAAAAGTTGAGTTTTCAAAAAGCCGTAAGAGCCACACATTAATTTTCGTTTTTCTCCTAATTTTAACAAAATTTCATTTATTTTTAGTTAAAGGTACCTGAAGGACGTGTAGATGAATAATCTCAATCATTTTTAAAATTGAATTGTCGTTAGTAGGTTGAATACCGATGCAAAAGGTCCTTGATTACCAGTGACTCATACGTCCTTTTTTAAAAAAAAAACACGCGAGAATGCTGTGAACCATCGCAAAAAAATATAGTTTTGTTTTTTGTTTTAAATGCATGAAACAACAAAATGTAATTTAAGTTCATTTGAAATGTTTTTAAAAGAAGTTGACAAAATTTAAATTTTAATCATTAAAAATCTGTTTGAGATTCAAGGTCCTTTGGTAGAAATAAAAAAACTCATTTTTGGTATTTTTCTGTCTCAGCAACCAAAGGTTGCACCAACAATGCTCCGAATAGCAAATTTAAGAGATTTTTATCAGCTGCTCAAATATATTGAAACAAGGAAGGATGCTATTTAAAAAAAAAATTGTTGTTGAATAATTAAGCCTGAAGATGGTGCCCTTTTTCAAATTTCACAAAGTTTTTTTTTCGATTTAGAATTCAATTTTACATATATAAATGTTTTTTTTTTTCTAGTGCATTTTCGATATAAAAAATCTATATTTTTTTCAAAAAATCGTAACTTGACCAAAAAAAAAGATCCGTCATACCCTATAGCTCAGAATTAACTTAAATATATATTAACAATATATAATATATATATAAAACAAGCCTTACCCTACAAACTTTGTTCTGCCTTTTTTCGTTTGTTGAAGTTTTTAACTTTTTTTCTTATTCACTCTCCTGTGATCTAAATTTGATTTTACGTAACTTTTCCCATACAATCAGCAGATTTTCCGGAATCGGTTCCAGAGCTTCCAAAGTTGTGCCTTTTTGGCGTAAGAACCTTCCTTGGACTTATACGAACCCAAAACAACAAAGAGCACCTCGATTTGACGTTGCGTGTTGAATTGATTCGCGTTCGAACAAACAGTCGATTTTTTTATATATAAATATAAAAAAAATATATGGAAGTTGTAGGTTAAGATCAAGATTATATATTTAGAAAAATGACTACAATCTTAAAATATCAATTTTTCAATAATTTTTTATTACAAAAATAGAGTTTACTCCTTCCATATTTGGAGGTCTTAAACAAATTTATTGAAAAATTGATATTTTAAGATTGTAACTATTTTTCTAAATATATAATCCTGATCATAACCTACAACTTTGCCCATGACACCAAATCAATCAGAAAATTCCTTCCCGAGTAAAAGATTATCGAATGTTTTCATAGCACTTTTGCATGGACAGCCCCCAAATTTATATGCAGACCTGTATTTAGAAACTAATGATGCAATTGGCATATTTTGACATGATGAATCGATGGACAAAGTTTCATACAAATAAAAAATCAATATGAATGAAAAGTCAATTTGCAAAATTTTAGATACTTGCTCTATCATTTTAAATGACGTATATGTCAAGAAAATATCCGAAAAAGACAAAAAATCAAATGATCGATGTATTGTTTTTCAGTTTTATAGATTGAATTAATGTAATTTCAATTTTACAAATAAACATTTTTCACATTTGACCTCGTGTGAGCTTCAAGTTTGGCCCCTAATTTGCAACTTTGGGCACCCTGCGCTTAATTTGTTTCATGAGTTCGGGAAAAAAAAAGATAAGTTGTTGATTTTTATTTATCAAAAAAAAAACTTGACTATCAGATAAAATCCACAAGTTTCTCGTGCTGAATGAAAAATAATACAAAAACTTTATTTCTTTTGAAATATGAAATAAAAAATGAAATTTTAAAATTGTTAAAATAGCATGAATTTTTATTAATCTGGATTTTCATTGCCTTGAAATTGAAACATTTAAATACTTTCAAATCCATAAATAAACATGGAATTTCAGCATAAAATACTAAACAAAAAAAAAATTCAACGGAAACTTGATAAAAGTTTTTTTTTGCATGTACTCTTAGAAATCTAGATTTAGTCTTTAGGCGCTTCTAATAAAAAATAATGATAAAATTAATTTTATTCAATTCTGTTTTATTGGTGAATAATCAAAACACAATAAGTTCTTTTGCAGTACATAAAAGAGCTTTGGAGTGCCTTCCAGCTGAGTGTTGCACCATAATCCTTTTTGGAACAATTATATTTGTTTACTAAGGTACTAACAAGAGCAAGAAATATAATTCAAAAAAACCTACTAAAATTTCTAGTTGACAAAATTAAACATTGTCATTCCCTTTTCTATTCTTGTTTAAACTGAGGGATGCAGGAACAAATCGAATCTATTTTTTCAGTTTTTAAGTTATTATTTTTTGAATGTTTTAATTTTTTTTTGAAGCGAATAGTGGTGCTATAAACGGTTTTCACATTAATTTTTTAGCGAGAAATTTCTGTTGTTTGAGATTCTGGAATGATCGGAAAACGTCGGGTTTCCGTTTCAAACGCAACAATTGGTTCGATCGCGGATAAATCGAAAATCGGCTCATTTTTAGCATTTGTAATAATATCATGTGACAGTTGACAATTGACAGAGGGTACTTACCAGGGGGGGAATCAATGAATTATGACCGCTTCACACTTATTACTTGTCACTTGACATTTTTACACTTCAACACTTCAACATTTCGAGAAGCTGCGCTGGACTCCTTTGAACTTGCAGTCCGTACTTGGAATGCAATTTTCTTTTTATTTGATTTGTGTACCAATTTTATAAGCTTTCATTTGTTATGTCCGTTCTTGAATATCTTATAAAAGCTTGGTTTTAGTCTCGGCTATAATAAGTGTATTTATTGTACCGTAAACTGGGGTGACTTTGATAGTCCGGGGTGACATTGAAAGAAAATTGATTTGGCCACTAATTTTGATACATCCAATATAACAGTCACATTTTTGCTTATATGATCGTTAATAAGCTGTCCCTTAATGCTTGCATACTCATAATTCTCAAAAATGTTTAGATATTAATTTGATGGGTATTTTAAAAACCTATCAAAGTCACCCCGGGCTATCAAAGTCACCCCAGTTTACGGTATCTCTACTGTTTAGTTTGAATTATATGTTGAAAACATTATAAAAATAAAGATAAACTATCAGTTTAAGAAACATGCAGTCGGTATTTGAAAAAAACTAAATCCAAGCCATGTTGATATTTTTATGACCATCTCCTAAATGTAATGTTCCTTAACCCCTCAAAATTCTTTCAACTAAACCCCTTAATTTGTCCTCCAGTTTCGCTACACTTGACCCTCTTTTTACCAGCGCACCTCATCAGTATTCCAAGGCGGTAGTTGTCCAAACTTCCTTCCCCAAAGCCTGATCGCCGCGTCATCGACCTCCTCGCCACCCACTTCGAAGAAAAGCCGTAACCATTTAAACGAGTTGACCAAAATTAGCCCACGCACGTACGTCAAAGTCAAATCAGAATTCCATTCAGCGTCGTTGGCGAGGGTCCCGAGGGAAATTTGGGAAAATAAAAAAGACGTGAGCCCTACAAAGTGGAGTGGGGAGAGGAAAGTTTTGTCGATTTGGGTTGCCTGTATTTTTTTGAAGGTTGAAAAGTGCTGAAAAGTTGCGGGTTAACTCGGAAGGTTAGGTAGATTAGGTCGTTCAGCTTGAAAGTATACACAACGAGCTCATCTCGGTTTAAAACGGTCCTTTTTTGACGGGAAAAAAAAGCAGGAGACACGAACAACTCCTCAAACGTGACTCATCGAGAAAGGAGTTACACACAGGGGAAAAAAGGAGGTGATGCCCGGCTGCCACTCATCAGTAAAGTTGGTGAAAAACGGAGAATTGGGGAGAGGGGTGGGGACGATTTTATTAAAAGCATTGCCAGCGCCTGTTTGTAGGCAACCGAGCGCACACGATGACGAGGGCTCGCCGAGTCATGACATGACAAGTGAAAGCTTCTCCTGCTACTTGCTTTTGCGAAAAAGCCACGAAAGGAACTCGGAGTTGAAAGAAAATAGAACGGAGAAAAAAAACAAGATAAATATAGCCAGATATGACCGGCACTCAGCACTAAGGAGGGTGAGGGTGAAAGGGGACAAAACTAAGAGGAAAAATTTACATAAATGGAATATCGCATCATCATTCGGACTCTGGCATCGACCGGCCAAGGTTTCGCTTGCACGAGAATTGCCTTTTCATTGGAGACGTCATCCAAACGGGGTGGCTGTCCCGTTAGGAAATCTGAGCCTAATAGGAAAACCTTTTTCGGACGTGTCCCTTTTTGAGTTTTCTTCGTCCCGAGACGGATTGTCTACTGTGGATTGAAGCTTTCATAAGCTATTTATGAAAGACAATATCTTAAGAGCAATTCTCTACGAAATCGGTCTTTTTTCTTCAATTTTAATTTTTGTATTTTTTAATCCGGCTGAAACTTTTTTGGTGCCTTCGGTATGCCCAAAGAAGCCATTTTGCATCATTAGTTTGTCCATATAATTTTCCATACAAATTCGGCAGCTGTCCATACAAAATGATGTATGAAAATTCAAAATCTGTATCTTTTGAAGGAATTTTTGATCGATTTGGTGTCTTCGGCAAAGTTGTAGGTATGGATACGGACTACACTGGAAAAATAATACACGGTAAAAAAATTTGGTGATTTTTATTTAACTTTATCACTAAAACTTGATTTAAAAAAACACTATTTTTAATTTTTTTATTTTTTGATATGTTTTAGAAGACATAAAATGCCAACTTTCAGAAATTTCAGGTTGTGCAAAAATCACTGACCGAGTTATGAACTTTTAATCAATACTGATTTTTCAAAAATCGAAATTTTGGTCGTAAAAATTTTCAACTTCATTTTTCGATGTAAAATCAAATTTGCAATCAAAAAGTACTTTACTGAAATTTTGATAAAGTGCACCGTTTTCAAGTTATAGCCATATTTAAGTGACTTTTTTGAAAATAGTCGCAGTTTTTCATTTTTTTAAATTAGTGCACATGTTTGCCCAATTTTGAAAAAAATATTTTTGAAAAGCTGATAAAATTCTCTATATTTTGCTTATTCGGACTATGTTGATACGACCTTTAGTTGCTGAGATATTGCAATGCAAAGGTTTAAAAACAGGAAAATTGATGTTTTCTAAGTTTCACCCAAACAACCCACCATTTTCTATCGTCAATATCTCAGCAACTAATGGTCCGATTTTCAATGTTAATATATGAAACAATTGTGAAATTTTCCGATCTTTTCGAAAAAAATATTTTTGAAATTTTCAAATCAAGACAAACATTTTAAAAGGGCGTAATATTGAATGTTTGGCCTTTGTTAAATGTTAGTCTTGATTTGAAAATTCCAAAAATATTTTTTTCGAAGAGATCGGAAAATTTTACAAATGTTTCATATATTTACATTGAAAATCGGACCATTAGTTGCTGAGATATTGACGATAGAAAATGGTGGGTTGTTTGGGTGAAACTTAGAAAACATCAATTTTCCTGTTTTTAAACCTTTGCATTGCAATATCTCAGCAACTAAAGGTCGTATCAACATAGTCCGAATAAGCAAAATATAGAGAATTTTATCAGCTTTTCAAAAATATTTTTTTCAAAATTGGGCAAACATGTGCACTAATTTAAAAATGAAAACTGCGACTAAAAAAGTCACTTAAATATGGCTATAACTTGAAAACGGTGCACTATCAAAATTTCAGTAAAGTACTTTTGATTGCAAATTTGATTTTACATCGAAAAATGAAGTTGAAAATTTTACGACCAAAATTTCGATTTTTGAAAAATCAGTATTGATAAAAATTCATAACTCGGTCAGTGATTTTTGCACAACCTGAAATTTCTGAAAAGTTGGCATTTTATGCCTTCTAAAACATATCAAAAATAAAAAATTAAAAATAGTGTTTTTGTAAATCAAGTTTTAGTGATAAAGTTAAATAAAAAATCACCAAATTTTTTTACCGTGTATTATTTTTCCAGTGTAGTCCGTATCCATACCTACAACTTTGCCGAAGACACCAAATCGATCAAAAATTCCTTCAAAAGATACAGATTTTGAATTTTCATACATCATTTTGTATGGACAGCTGCCGAATTTGTATGGAAAATTATATGGACAAACTAATGATGCAAAATGGCTTCTTTGGGCATACCGAAGGCACCAAAAAAGTTTCAGTCGGATTAAAAAATACAAAAAAAATCGAATTACCGAAATCCTAGAGAACTGCTCTTAAGGAAATTGCCTTTATGGAAATCAAACCAGAAATGGTTTTTTATAACGAACCTGACTTAAAAAAGTCTTAATAAGCTTTGATTGTTTAAAGTTAACAGTTAACAGCAGTACTTACTAATCATTTGTTATCTCCATGACTTTAATCAGACAACAAAAAATTACTTGCGTTTCTAAAAAAACACACTCTCATTGTTATTCAACTCAAATTTCTTTATTTATTACTGTAATATATGTAATGTAACTTTTGACTTAGTTAAATGTTTTTTTTTTATTTTCCATTCATTACATGTTAGGGTACCAAAAGTTGCGTATTTCAATTACAAAAATTTTGGTGCCCTAACATGTATAGGTCATCGGTGGAATTTTCGAGTTATCGCAGTTTAAGTTAAAAAAAGTTGATTTTTTGCCGATTTCGTCATTTTCCCGCTTTTGCGCGCGGCGCGTCGAAAAACCAGGATTTTATTTTCAAAAAATCATATCTCTGAATCCTGTTCATGAACCTCGCCCAATTTTTGATATATTATTTTAAATTGTCCGAGGAATCCGTTAAAAATATTTTCAAATATAAGCTATATGGTCCAGACACCGTCAAAACGGCATTTAATATTTTCATATGACTTTTTCAAATGTTAGGCTAGATTTTTGAAACTCCACGTTATTTTTTCTAAGAAGTCAAACTTATCATCTTTCATTTGCGCTCAAAACAGCTCAAATCAGTTGAAATGGAGCGAAGTTATGATTTTTTGAAAAAAAAAAAGTGGTTCAGACCACCCTAACACGGCGTAGGCCACCTTAACGGCCAAACAAAAAAAACGGGTCTAATTATGTTGGCCAAGGAACCCCCCGAAAAAATTTGAGCCAAATCGAAGCAACTTTATTTTTTTTCTTTAACTTTCATATGGAACTGCTGTATAAATTTAAATTTGAGAAAGATTTATTTCTATTTTTTGGTATTTACAAAAAAAAAAATGTGTGTACCTTTTCTATGACCAAAGCAGAAATTTTGACAGCTTTGTGAAACTGTGCCAACTTAAAGCAAAATCTATAAAAGTTGAATAAGATTCGAAATCAAACTCTCTACAATTTTGTTGAAGATTGCAAAGCGATTCGCGTTGATCTGGTCAAGTGTATAAATATGAAGTTTTTGCTTGATTTTTTTAAATTTTAACTTTCTGCAGCGACCTACTGAATTTAACTGATATTACCAAAAATCAGCACAGATGCAAAATTTTGTCCAATCGAACCAGGGTTTGTCTCTAAATTATTATTTTTTGTTACCCTATTTCCATACAAAAAGGCTATGAAAATATCAAAAAATCTGTTACCTGAGAACGGATTCTCTGATCAGTTTTTGACAAAAATCATGTTTGGATATGTTGGAGATAGAGGGTGACGATTCTCGAGATTTTCAATTTCCCGGGAATCGAGAGTAGAATTTGGACATTTCCCGGGAATTCCCGGGATCCGGAAGTTATTTTTGAATATGCCAATAGTGCCAAAAATTTAAAATAAAAAGTAACAAATTTGTTTGTTTTCAATGAATTCAGTTACAATAAATTCATACTAATTGTATGAAACGTTAATTTAAATAGCATCATTTTTTTAGGAACCTTTTGTTTTTTTCTGAATCTGCTATTAAAAAAACTAATATAGCTTATACATAATTTTCCGTTATCGGGAATTCAGCTATATGATACAGCGTTTTTAAACAACAAATTAAACTGTTTTTTTTTTGTAATTTTTAAGGTTAACTGTAAAAATTCATTGAAGAAATATTTCAGTCATCAGGAAAACCCAAATCTTCACAAAAAATAGATTATGAGGATAGATATGCTCGAAAGATTATATGGAAATCGAACTTAACTTGAAAAAGGTTGTCCCTCTTAGAAATATTTGAAAAAAAATAATATTTCAAAATAGAACATTTGATTTTATTTCTGGGTGTAACTGCTTAATATTTTTAAGATAAATTTTGGGGTCCACAGTTATTGGAATTTTTGACGAGTTAAAATTTACACTTTCTGAATAAGAAGATTAGAGAAGCATTGATTAATTCGAACATGAACATCGAACATTGAACATTCAATGTTTTAAACAATTTTAATTTTTCAAATGTTTTTCTGCTTAGTTTATATGATTTTACTTCGATGTTTATATGTTTAAAATTTCCCGGGAGTCTCGACCGAATTTCCCGGGAATCGAGAGGTCCAAAAATGGTCGATTTCCCGGGAAATTTTTCCCGGGAATTCCCGCTCGTCACCCTCTAGTTGGAGATGACAAAAGTAACAACTTTTGTGATATTGCAAGTTGGTCATCATTTAGCAGTGTTGCCAATTTTTCTATAAATCTTTTTTTTTAAAACCGGGGAAATAAATTTAATGACTTCATTTTAAGATTCAAAATTATTATTATAAAACCTATAAATCTTTTTGCAACATCCTTCAACACCAATACTTCCAAAGGTCAAAAGTTATGGAATTTTATGGGCCTACGGTATTAACTTTTTGGCCAATCGCAGTTTAATATAACAAACATTTACAACGTAAACTTTTTCCCTGTGATCCAACAAGACGGCAATTTTTGGTCTCAATTTTGAAATATTCGAAATCCGCGGGAAGTTCCACGTAAGTTTGTGATGTTTATGTTGTATATTTGATTTAGAAAATAATTAAATAAAACAATTTTGAAAAAAGTTAGATCTAGATACCCTGAGATCAATACGTCAAATGATGTAACACTTAGGCAATGACCCGCTTTTCCACTTATTTTCGATTTTTTTGTTCTTTCAAAGTTATTTTAATTAAATCTTAATGACATTATTTACAATCAAATTTACAACACCACCTCAAACTTACGTGGAGGATCTCAAATTAGGCATGAGTTAAGAGAGGAATGTTTCTCGTGAGAGCGCGAGAATACCAATACTGTCTAAAACACATCCTTAAAGAGCAGTTCTCTACGAAATTGGCCTTTTCATTAATTTTAATTTTTGTACTTTTTAATCGGGCTGAAACTTTTTTGGTGCCTTCGATATGTCCAAAGAAGCCATTTTGCATTATTGGTTTGTCCATATAATTTTCCATACAAATTTGGCAGCTGTCCATACATGTATGAAAATTCAAAAATCTGCATCTTTTGAAGGATTTGTTTTATCGATTTGGTGTCTTCGGCAAAGTTGTAGATATGGATAAGGACTACACTGAAAAAAAATTGTACACGGTAAATGTTTTTTGGTGATTTTTAAATTAATTTTTGGTCACAAAAACTTGATTTGCAAAAAAAAACCCTATTTTTGTTTTCATTTTCTGATTTGTTTTAGAGAACATAAAATGCCAACTTATCAGAAATTGCCAGGATCGCAAAAAATATTTGACCGAATTTTTGAATCAAAACTATTTTTTTTTTCAAAATATCGAAATACTGGTCGCAAAAAATTTTCAACTTCATTTTTCGATTTAAAATCAAATTTGCAATCAAAAATTTTGCAAATTTTGATAAAGTGCACCGTTTTCAAGTTATAACCATTTTTAGGTAACTTTTTAGAAAATAGTCACAATTATTAATTTTTTTAAATAAGTGCCCAGCTGAGAAAATTCTCTATATTTTTTGTATTTTTGAACTTTGTTGATATGATTCTTAGTTGCTGAGATATTGCCATGCAAAGCTTAAAAACAGGAAAATTGATGTTTTCTAAGTCTCACCCAAGCAACCCACCATTTTGTAATGTCGATATTCTTCATGTAAACTAATGTCAAAAACAAAAACAACGACTTTTATACCCCGCCGTTTGACATGGATGATTTTTAAAACCCGCCAAACAAATCGCAGCAAACTGAGGGTTGGTGGGAAAAAGTCCATGTCACAAATTTTCTGTTTTCTTTTAAAAAGGACGTGATTTTTTGAGATCTGCTTCTGAGCAGACTTGAGTGAACGGAAAACGATTTGTCATATTTATTACACCGATTCCGATCTCGTATATTTCTTTAATCTGATGATCTGTCCCGCTAAAAAGTGCATTTTGTGGTGCTGGGTGTTATTGCGCGTATTGAGAAAATATCAGATTTGGTGATTTTCTTGTATGGGTCTCAAAGATACAAGCGCAAGAGTTTTTTCAATTGATCCTAGCAATCTTGTTGATTTTGGCGTTCTGTGGTTGACAGTTCACCTTAAAATTTTCAGCTCAAGTGTATCATTTTGTTTTTAGTGGGTTTATTTCTGGCAGAAAATATGAATATTATTTAAAATTGAACTACTTTCTTTTATTGATATTCTATTGATTCGAATATGGTGGTTTGACATGGTGCCTCTTCCCAGAATTAAGGCAGTTCAAATTTCTTTGTAGAGAAGGCACACCGCACACCGCACACCGCACACCGCACACCGCACACCGTTAAATGGGTCACATCCGTTTGATCCGCGCGATGTCCTGGTCCGGTTTTTTGCGATCTTCAACTGGGTCGGTTCAGGAATCATGGGCTCTTCAAGCCACACAATTAATCTAAGCTTTCTGTTATTTGGTGTATGTAGTTGATTTCTTCGGAATCTTCAGCCAGACCTTTCAAACAAATTTTTTCTCAAGGCCCTTAGAAATTTTATGAGCGAGATGCTCGAATCTCAGCTCGAGATGAAACACTTGACTTTTTTAGTAAAATTATCATCGGTTCATTAAGTTATGAACACGTTAGTTTTTTTTTATATTTCGTTTAAATTTTGTTCTCTTCTCAGTTCACATCACATTCAATCTGTATTTTTTTTTTTGTGAGTAAGCTTGTCGTAGATTTTGGCCACCTCCCTGGCCGGAACCGACTACCGGTTTTACATCGCTGGTGGATTAGGGCGCCAGTACGATGGTCGTGGCTATGGAGAGTGCCTCGCTTGCCGTTGCGTTGTGCAGGTTGAAATCTAGGTTCTGTAGTTCTGGAATGTGAGGGCAGACCTGGAAAAATCGAGATGTTTTAAAGAATTTAAAAAAATATTTATGCCCTCCAATTCACCTTCCTACCATCGACCCGACGCAGGTTCCAACATACCCGACACTCCACCGAGTCCAAACAGGACTTGGAAATTACATAGCACGGACACCGCTGTCCACAGTAGGTCCCGGGGTAGCCGTCGCATTTCCGCACCGACAACTCCGTCACTTCAACAGTTGCTTCGTCCACACTCGTCGTTCCGGCCATTACGGACGATGTCGCAGCCGCCGTCGCCATTACTACAAAAAAATACTTTAGAAAAATGGTTTGATTTAGTAATTCCACTAAAATTACCCGTACGCATCATCACGATTTTCTCAAATTGACAGACAACTTGACTTCAAACTTAACTTTGATTTTTTCTAAGCCTACTCTCTCATCTATACCGTTCCATTGCGACGATATCTTTCTGCGGCGATTAATTGGAGCGCAGGATTCTAATTTTTCTCGAAATTATTAATAAGTGCCTTGAACCAATGGAATGTACCAACCCTATTGGATTTAAAACTATTTAGCGGTTGGCCCAAATCATTTGCCTCTCCCCAGTGAAATATTCTTCAAGTAAACTAGTGTCAAAAACATAAACAATGACTTTTATATCCCGCCGTCTGACATGTAGGTTGGGGTCATCCCGCCAAACAAATCTTAGCAATCTGGGGGATTTAACTTGACAATTTTCTTGTTTATTTTGCGTTGCGAGGGTGTTTTTTCGAGACCAGTTTTTGTGTTTCCGAATTGTTTCGAGAATTTGTTGGCGGAACGTAAACTTCACATGCCTTCCTGTTGGCCAGGACAATTGGACAGGATTTATTCAGTGTATTCATCTGTTTCCGGACTGTGTCGGAAAATTCGCAAAATTCCTTAGCCTGGACAATGGTGGTGTCGTCATGAGAAAATTCTTTTCATCTTTCGATGTTCATTAGAAATTATAAAGTTATAATCATAATTATGTGGATCAAATAAACATGTTTCATTCTTTGTGTTTTATTCAAACTTATATATAGAGATCAGGCAAGATTGCATGGCAAAGCCTAAGTCGTTAATGTTCAATTTAAGAACGTCATTGTGACCTCGTTTTAAGATGCTAATTATTGGACAGAGAAAAACTGCCTCTACTGAAAGAACTATCTGTTGACCTCGTGAAAAGAATGCCAAATTCTGTTTGAGTCGGAGAAAATTTTTAGTCGGCTTGATTAGTTTTTTCTTAGATGATTCAGTAGTACATTTATTTATTTAGTTAATTATCGTTGAAATGTTTTTTTACATGGACGTTCAACGTTTTCTCTCAAGGGTCATTGAGTGAGCAAATCCAACGCAGAAGAATCGCACTTTTCGCGCTGGCACTCCAGTGCGTTGTCAATTTCGTATCAGTAGGACTGGCTGATCATGGTAACCGTCAAACGCATGAGGATCATTTTTTAGGGGATCGGGTCTTGAAGGATATTCCAAGCGCGGGTATTTTTTCTTGGCGTTTGTTATGTTGACCAATACAATAATTGTTCTGAATTATTCTGCTATCTGAAACACAGTATAGTTTGGTTTTGCATGCGTCGTCTATAAAATCCAAATATTTTAACGAAATTAACAAACCTTATCTAAATACCAGTTTTGAAAAAAACGTCCTCACAACGCTAAATAAACAAGAAAATTGCCAATTTAAATCCCCCAGATTGCTAAGATTTGTTTGGCGGGATTACCCCAACCCTCGTGTCAGACGGCGGGATATAAAAGTCATTGTTTATGTTTTTGACACTAGTTTACTTGAAGAATTGCCACGAGCCTCGAATTGATTTGACTCGATATGGAAATGTCATTCATTTGTTTTGTTTTTTTATACGAGAGAATCAAATTGCGGGCAATTTAAAAATGATATTTTGAAGGGTTGATTTTTCGAGAGTTCATTTTTTGCTAAAAATGTACCTCAAATATAGACATCTGCCTAAATGAAAGGATTTATTCTTTGAAAGTGATTTTTTTTTCAGAATGTTTCTTTAAGTTGTCCCCTACACAACTCTTTAAACTCAAATAAGATACATTTAAAAAAAATTGAATATTGCAAAATCCGTAAAAAAATCACTCTGCCCCAGTCTTTTACACCCACAAACGGTATCAAATATGAAAAGTTTTTCGAATAAAACTTTTTAAAACCAGCCCACCCTTTAAAACATGTTAATTTCACTTAAAAAACTAGAAAAAAAATACTAATTTCAAATGTTCATGTTTCATCTTCTGCTTCAGTTTCGCGTCAGAAAACTTAACGAATTCTTCCTTTTCTTTTTCACTTCTTGGTCCACCGGAAGCGATCAAGGCGTTAAACTCGCACACCATTCGGAACCACAAACTCCGTTTCTCAATCGGGTCAGATTATCTCACTGATCAGAAGCAGATCTCTGAAAACCACGTCCTTTTCAAAAGAAAACAGAATTTTTTTTAAAAGGACTTTTCTGAATTTTCCCCAGCAACCCCCAGTTTGCTGCGATTTGTTTGGCGGGTATTAAATATCCTCCATGTCAAACGGTGGGATATAAAAGTCATTGTTTTTGTTTTTGACGAAGAATCTCAACGCATACAGTCAGCAGCATTATTTTCAGAAATACGCAATAGTATTCATGAACCAAGCCGTACTCTTAGACATTCACCACTTTTTAGAATAACTGCATACACGACAAATTATTTAAAAAATTCGCCATTAAATCAAATGATGCGCTTTTATAATAAAAATTCACAGTACATACATTTTGACATGTCTAAACCGGAACTACGAAAAAATCTGTACAATAGAAATAATATCTAGTAGGGGAAATCTACCCATTTTAATCCTAATAAGCGGTCGTGTTAGAATGATGCTGGATAATCTAGAGTCTCCCTTGAATTTTACTAAAACCAAGTACACCAACGAGTAGAGCAAGTTTTTGTGAACATTTCTGTTTATTTTCACTTTCACTAAAAGTTATTCTATTTCTTTACCAAGCATTTAACAAAAAAAATCCCAAGGGTATTCTAATCGAGGCGAATGCATTGGGCCACGCCCATTTTTCTAATATCGGCTTAGTTCTTTTTTCTTCCAACACTCTGTCGAGTGTTGCCATTTGCGCTGACAGTTCAAACGAACACTCACGAAAAGTGTCATTTATAGGAAAAGTTTCCTGGCATCGCTGGCTGTGCTGCTGGTGGTGTTGACGGCCAGCCTTTGTTCTTTTTTGCCTTCGTCTCTCGCTCGGTTTTCTTCAGCCTTCGATTGGAATGCAAAGTGAAAATTGAAACGTCAAACGACTTGGCGCGTTCGTTTTTTTGATGGCGCTTGCTAATTTATTACATTTTTGGGATTATTCTTCAAGTGAGTGCCTTACTAATGATCAAAAGAACATGTTGCCGGTAGTTGGAAGCAATTTCATATCTTAAGCGCCGTGAAAAGTAAGCGAAAGTGAAAAGTTAATTTTGGCGATATTCATTAAGCGTTTGAGGGATTCTCGTGTGTGTCACTGTGTGTGCCAACAAAATGATGAGAAGTGGTCTCGCAAAATACAAATTATGATCAAAAGTGCATTAAATGTGATCTTTTTGGCCAGTAAGTGGCATACATTTGCGTGCTCACTCGAGGCGGTGCTGTTGCTGGTAAGTTTATAGCCCAAATAGTATTTTTGGAGCTTTAATCGAGCATCAAACTCTCCATATGACGAAGATAGGTGTTTGATTGGAAAGGGTAGATTTCCCCTATGTAAGAAAATTGTAAGTAGTCTACATAAGCTTGACGAATAAACAATAAACAATTAATGTTCCGATTTTCAATTTTAAAATATGAAACTTTCGTGAAATTTTGAAATATTCTTAAAAAAATATAGACTAACTTTTCAAAAGGGCGTAATAATAAATGTTTGACTCTAAGATACATGTAGACACTCGGGCATTCCAACTACCAATCTAATCAGGCATCAAACTCAACGTTGTTAAACGACACTATTATTGCAGTCCGTGCTTGTAGCCACTTTCCCACAATCCAACATCAAACAGCTTACAATCCCTCGTATCGAAAGCTCGCGCACGCGATGCCGAAAGCTCAAACTTGGCGATAATCGGATCGAACTTCCAGTCAATCTGCAAGCTGATTTTTTTCTCTCTCTTCTGTTTCGTGTTTCAAGCCTCAAAACCGATTTGTGCCACCAATTGAGCCAAATCGTATCCGGTTGATCACTGTTATGCTTGTGTTTTTTTCCCCCATCAGCCGTGAATTGATCCTGTTGATATTTTATCGAAACTCGGAACGAACGAGCCGGAAAGCCCGGGCCAATTGTTTCGAATAGCTATTAAAACTTTTCCTAATAAGCAGCAGTGAGCCGGCGAAGCCGGAATGCCTCGGGGTGATGACGAAAAGGTCAGTGGTGGAAAAATCCCTCACCAAGTTCAGGTTTCCCATCACTGGTTCAAAATTTCGAACAAAGAGAGCCTTGCTGCTGGAGGTGGTGGTCATTCCGTGAAGCGTTCGCTTTTGCATGATTGAGAGACGAGGCAGCGCGCCGGAGTTTAATGAGTTAAGTTTCGTCCTTTCGGCAGTGTGTTTTGAAAGTGGAGCTTTGAGTTTGTTTTTTGCTTGTTTCGTTTGAACACCATCTATATTTTTCGATATTTTGTTGAGCGCGCTTGGGTGTTTAATCAAACTAAACACACAGAGCAAGATGGACCCTGGAGGGCAGAGTTTTAGGACTGTTTGCAGTTTTCCAGTGGATCCTGTTAATCGAAACGAGTTTAGTGTTTGACTGTTTGAGCAGCGAACTGAATCGGTTTGATTTGAAACTGGAGTCGATTGTTTAAAGATCCTGCTTCAAAGCAGCAGAATGAATTTAATTAGAAATTGTTAATTTTCTGTTTTTTTTTTTAAGTTTGTACCTGTCTTGTTTTTTGTTTCATTTTTTTGTCTGGTTCACGTTTTTCATCGTTCATGGCTATGTGATCATAATGAACTTTTAATGTTCAATCTCACAATAACTGAAACCAAAAATCCCTGCAAAGTCATTCAACTCCTTGTTCTGCGACTGTTATGCGCACGCAAATCAATCACTCAACAAAAGAAAAGTGAAACAAAACCCGGCCCTTTCACAGCAACAGCACCAACATCGACCAGACAATTGGCAACTATCATCGCCTCGCAACGGAGAAAGCGAACAAGGGGAAAGAAAGCAAAAGCTTGGCCGGTTGCCAACTTCCGAGAGCTCGAAGAAAGGGGTTGCCAGCTCACAGTGACGCAAACCTCCCATTTTTTCAGACATCTTGGCTGGGCGCGTGCTGTGTGCACAGAAAAGACACAGAAAGACATTACTTAATTGACTTTTAAATAACAAGACAGAGAGAGAGAGAGAAAGCGAGCTTGAGAGGTTGAGTTTATTTTCGGTTTTGCGAAACCAAACCGGGGAAGGGAATCCTTGCGGGAAATCAAACAGGAAGGGCGACGGTGGGTAAATACTATTACTTAATTTCAATCGAGCAAACTTGAGTTCGACGTAACTTTCGTTCAATCATTTCCCAAAAGGCACTTGCTGCTGCTGCTGCTGCTGTTGGTGGTTAAGCAATTGGAAATTAAACCCCCACTTGAAGTAAGCTCCATCGAAATGCTTCCGGAACGACCCGGAAGTAACTGAAGAAGAGCGATTACTTCAACAGTAAGCAACCTCCGAACCTTTTGCAGGGGTCTCGCATGACAAGCTCGTTCTTGGAAACCACTTCTGGAATGCAGCCCTTGCTTCCTTCAAGCAGTGTTGCCAAGCTTCAAGCGTGCGACATGGCCGTCGACGGGAAATTGATCACTTCAATATCTCGTGTACGCACCAGGAGAGCAGGAAGCTTCCAGAAGAAGCTAGGTAATATAGTACACTCTGCGAGTGTACTTAGCGGGGGCCCTTGACCGCTTGGCAGCTTCAGAAGACGCTCTATATGGGTGCGTGTGGTACAGGATGTTGGCACGTGTGTGATGTAAGCGTTTGGTTAGGAATGCTTTTCTTTTTTTTCATTAATTGCATCTTTAGTTTGTATCAATTGAGTTTGATTTTACCTCTTTTTAATTTGATGAATCAGCTTCCATATTGAGAAATATTTAGATTGATGATCAATATCTTAACCCTCAACGAAAATTATTCTAAAGTTAATCATATTCATAAAAAGCAAGCTGTCAGTTATGGTCAAGGTACATATAAAATTATGGTATGCCATATATTAAAGTGATATCATGTAAATTTTATCTTACTTTTTTCAATGTTTTAAAGGGACTGAATTTATTCACTGTGAACTTGTGTATGATCATATTTAAATGTTTTCACACAGTTGGTTTTCTTCTTCACCATCATCCACAACTGATTGAATTTCGCAAAATTGAAACCACGTTTAACGCAGATCGTGGCCATCAAAAATCTGAAACAAATCCAGCTTTGATTCACAAATTACAAAAGACTATAATAACTCACAAAAAAAGCTAACTCGAACCCGGTACACACACGAAGCTTGATTTAAGGGGTGTGTAGAAAATCGCAAAATTTCATATTACAGAAAATTTATTGAATCCACTAAAAAGATGATTTTCAATCGCTTCTGAAAGTTTCATGAAGATATTACATGATTAAACTGAGTTAGAAACGATTTTAAACTCAACATTTTGCCGTTCACAAAGCGGACTGTCAATTTTTCAGAGCGTTTTTCTCGAAACACAGAGTTGATTTACGGGTGCCACGATATCTCGAGGTGGGATGAACCAAATTGGCTAAAATTTGGGGTGAAGACTCTCAAGACATATCCCGGTGTGCATGACGAAGCCCGATTTTGAAATTATGCTTTTTTAAAAAATACAAAAATCAAAAACTGACGATTTTTTATATAAAAAAAACACAAAAATATTTTTATCTTTTTTATAAATATTTTTTTTGAAAATCGGCCTTCGTCATGCACACAGGACCGGTTTAACGAGTCTTCACCAAAATTTTGAGCCGATTTGGTTAAGGCAGTATGGAGATATTGTGGCACCCGTTTTTGGAAACTGATAACTTCAAATACCGTAAAACGGGGTGACTTTGATAGCCGGGGTGACTTTGATAGGTTTGCGATTTTTCCGCAAAATGAAGAGTACAATTAAAATACGTACGAAATTGTTTAGAACCATTCTGACCGTGGTAGAGAAGTGTTCAAAGAACCCCAAAAAGAACTTTTCATAAAATTTTGAAAAGTTTAAAAAGTTAGTTAACTATGGTTAAGAAAATGTTGATGAAGGTCATTATTTTAAACTTCTCAAAGTGTCATGATTTTCTCAATGAACATAATTTTGAATCGGAAAACGGAATGCATTTTCGAATTCTTTGGACAATTTTCCACTAGGAGAAGGTAAAATAAGTTTGCAAATAATAAATAATATGTGTTTTTGAAATACAATTTCAAAAAATCTCCAAATTTAAAGGCGATTTCAGTTGAACAAATTTCATGTATAATGTGAAAACTTGTGACTAGATCTTCGAATTCAAAATAAAATGCAATATAAATCGATAATTTTATTAACAAAACTAGTTTTTACAAACTTCAGGCAAAATTCCGAATTTTCATCAATTTTACATAAAATTTATATTTATTTTGTTAAAGCTTAAAAACTTTAATAACGAAATAAAAACATTGATTTTTTTTCTTTAAAACAATATCAGCAATTTCAGTTATGGTACATTTAACGTACAAATAAAGTTTGAACATCTTAAATATGATTTTAACAACAAAAACTATGACTATCAAAGTCACCCCGGAATTTAAACTAAGAATTTTCAACGTAACTATTTTTCTAAACACTATTGAAAAAACTTTTTTTCCTAAATAGTGCATGGACTTTGTGTGGCCTACCCCAGTACATGTTTTAAAAATAATAATCTTGAGTAAAACCTTACCTGTTGGAAAATATTCCAAAAACAAATTGAAATCCTATCAAAGTCACCCCGGTTTACGGTAGCTATATCTCGGCAATGACACAAACAAATGTCTTCAAATTTGCTTTGATAATAGATGAAAATGTGTTTTTAAATGCCCTGATAACAGATTTTAAATAAAATTAAGTGTGTGTTCACACCAACCTCTGACTTTTTTGTCGATATACATGTATATAACCCCTTAAACAAATCTGACAACGTCCAATTTATATGTAGAAAAATTCATTAAAACCTGAAAAAATTAAAAAAAAAAATCTTTGAACAAATATATTTTGAATTGAAAATCTGCCATACCCCTAAAACATATCAAAAAATAAAAATGTTGCATTTTTTTTGTAATTCAAGTTTTAGTGACAAAAAGTTAAATTAAAAATCACCAAATTTGTTTACCGTGTATCATTTTTTCAGTCTAGTCCTTATCCATACCTACAACTTTGCACAAGATAAATAATCGATCAAAAACTTCCTTCCAAAGATACAGTTTATTATATGGACAAACTAATGATGCAAAATGGCTCCTTTAGGCATACCAAAAGCACCAAAAAAGTTTCAGCCGAATTTAAAAATATAAAAATTAAAAGAAAAAGACAGATTTCGTAGGAAATTGTTCTGTAGATTTCATTAAGTTTGTTTTTTTATGAGTGAATAACATTTTAATTTCAAAATGATGTTGAAGAAAATAAAATAAAATTTTCAAATTTTCAAAAGACAAAACTGTTAAATCTGGTTTTTACGTTGAATCCTTTATTCAAAATCCAAAATTAATCACATCGTCGCTGGTGTGCTATATTGTGGCACGTCCTATCTTTTTACAGCAAATGTATCTCAAGATATCACACAAGCGACGACATGAGACTCAGTTTTATTGTAAATATGTCAGAGAGTAAACTTATTTCTTTTACAAGTTATTTTGAAAATACAGGAAACTAAAGGATGGGTTTCACAATTTTTGAAAAACCACATGTTTTTTTTTTAAATTTAATATGAACAACATGAAGCACATCACTTGACAATGATTAGGTACATTCTACGCCACCTTTTGGTGAGATTATGAAATTTTTGCTTTTCCCAACACATTTTTGTATTTTTTTAATATAAAAACTACAACGATCAATAGCAACCTTTAAATCTTAACCTATTCGACTCCACAGGTACATATTTTTACCTAAAAAATCAAGTCAGGTGGTAACTCTTAAGATTTTCACAAAATTTCATTGTCACCCAAAGCGCCATGCGTCTCCAGAAGAATGTCCCAAAATAGGACGATGTGGCAGAAATCTTCGGGCTCTTCCAGATGTCAATAGGTTTTTGTTCAAGCACATTGTTTTCATACAACGAAAAATTCCCAAAAATCGTTTACAGCTCACGATTTGCAATTTAGGCTGTTACAAATATTTTTCTAAGTTTATGTCCCCCCTCCCCACTCACTCCCTCGTTTCAAAATTGGCCCGAATTTATTTTTAGGCATGAAATTTTCAATTGAAATAGAAGTCTAATCAACTGAAAACAATCTTAAAATATCTGTTTCTGCATTGATAATCATATTTAGCATGTTTGGGCTAGTAAAAATATTTTGAACTTATATAAAACTACATTTTACAGCACCGCAAAACTTTTTGTCTCGCAAAAAGTTTCGTCAGTACTTTAAAATTTTGGTATTTTGAAATTAAAATACTGTATCGGAAAAACGTACATGGGCATTGCGTGACATGTTTAAAAAATATAAATTTGGATCACCAAAAAAAAATATTTGAAAAAATATCTTATTTATGTCGCCATCATTTACCACACTTAAAAAATATATTTGAATTAAGTTTGGGTTCTCAAGAAAAAAAACTTGCTCCATTATAAAAATAAGTAAGCTAAAGCTGAATCATAGAATGTTGTTTATTTCAATTAATGTTCATTGGGTCGTTTTTGATCTTTTATAGTGATTTTTCACCAATTGCATTTCTAAAGAAAATTTATTATTTCTAATAATATTTAATATTAATATATTATCAAGTTAATTCGAACACATCAACCCCAGGTTATGAAGTGACTTGTTAATCATTTCCAACTTTGCGCTTTTTCTTATAACACTTTTCCATGGAATGTGATTTAAAACAATCAACTACCAGTGCAGAGAGTGCGGTCGAGTTAGTTAGGTTATGATGACAACGTCAGAGTGGCAGAAAAGCATTGCAAAAGCATTTTGTTGCGATGTTCACCAAGAAGAGAGCGACAATAACGACGGTAGCAAGAAGGTTAAGAGAGCGAAAAGAAGAACTAGATTAGAGGCGTGGTTGTGCGATCAAATCTACAGCTGAACACTACTTTGGTGTCTTGGGACAACTAGAATCCCAAGGATCACGGTGGCTTAAGGGTAGAGTACCCCGCTAGAGACGTGGGTGGTACGGGTTCGAATCCCGTCTGTGATCTGGTGATTTTTTTCGCTTCTTAACCACTTGATACTACCAGTTGTCGTTTCTCTTCGAATATCGTCTTCCAAGTAAAAAGAGTCATGGCCTAACTCAGGGTCAATAATAAAAAAAGTTGCTTTCAAGGTTTACTTTTTGTTTAAATGCATTCCTTCAAATTTATAGAGTTTTTTTCGATTAAAAGCAAGCAAAAAAAAACAAGTAAGAATTTAAAAAGAGTTCTATGCATTCCACAGTCAGTGGCCTTTAAAGTGAAATCGAATCATAAGCTCAAATTCTTCCCAACTCCCTGCATTGTTTACAACTATTTTGTGGGCTTCTGTTCCACACAAGTACACAAACTCACCCTCACACACACACACACACCCATATTACAGAGCAACACTTTTGCATGGATTTTTCCCTTTTTCTTTCTCTCCAAACAAGACAAACCACCAAACAATACTGCAAAAGAATGGTCGAGAAGGCAAGAAAGCAAAGGGAGAGAGAGAGACCCCGAGCTAGAAAATTTAATTAAAACTTTGTACTTTCTCCCCGCAGGATGCACTTGCACACAAACAAATCTGGACACGAACACACACACACACACATACACATCAGTTAAGTACTTACAGCAGTGGAGCTGTAATGAATTTATGGCACAACTATTCTCGACATGAAATTGAACCACTTTTGCTTCGCAAATGGGCAAGATCTATTTTGAAGTGCATTTTATTTGCAAACTTTTGAGGGAAACAAATGTTGGTAATCAAAATTCCTTGATAATTTTCACATTTCTTGAGTTTTTCGTGATACTAATTGTGTATTTTATTTCTTTCTTGTTTCAGGTAAATAACCTTTTGTATCATCATACTGGAGTACAAAGTTTTGCAACACTTCACGTAATTATTCAAACAATTCAACCACTTTATCACAAATCAAAAATATTTTGATTAAAAAAAAAAAACGAAATACTGCGTGAATCAAGTGCCTTTCATTACATTAAATCTAGGTAAATTTGAAGTGAGGGCAAATAAGTGAGTGATTGAGTGAGTGAGTGAGTGAAAGAATAAGTGAGTTAGTATGTGGTTGAGTGAATCAGTAAGTGATTGAGCGAGTAAGTGAGTGAAAGAGTCGGTGAGTGACTGAGTGAGTGAGTGAATGAGATTGTGAGTCAGTGAGTAAGTGAGTGAGTGAGTTAGTGAGTTAGTGAGCAAGTGAGTGAGTGAATGGGTTTTTTTTGTTGAGTGAGTGAGAGGGTTAATGAACAAATGAGTGAGCGAGTAAATGAATGAGTGAGTGAGTGGTCCAGTCCAATGAGTGAGTGAGAAAATGAGAGTGAAAAAAGATTACAAAAAACCTAAATTAATTAAGAAAAAAAGTTCTGAAATTGAAAAATGGATACAGTTGACTTTATGTCTGTCGATCTTCTCGATATCAATATTGCTCCATGTACCGATGGATTCTCCAGTCCCTTCAAACTGCATATAGTCGTGCCTTGGTTTAGCACCGCATATGGGGGATGCAAAACCGAGGCGTGCATTACTGAAGCACAGACCTTATGGGATTTTGGCTATATGGGAGACATTGGCTATAATCGTATGAAAAATCATGCAAACATCAAATGAATGAAATGAATCGGGATGATGTCAGCTATCCATTGAAATTATTATTCCATGAAAATTTTCTCAAAAATACGTATTTTTTCTGTATTTTGAAAATGCATTTTTTCTCTAAAGAAACCAAAAAATAAGTATATTGTTATTGTAATATGGGTATCAAATGATCAGATTTTTCTTCATACATTTCGAATGTCAAATCTTTTTTTTTTTTTTTGAAAATGATCATTTTTTTTACAAAACTAAAAAAACTCAAAATTTCAGTTTTTACAATGTGGGTATCAAACGATTGGGATTTTTAAATACATTTCGAGTATAATAACAATATTTTTGGAAAATACTCAATTTTTTCAAAAAACAACGTATTTTTGAAAAAAAATACTCAAAATTTAAGCTTTCACAACATGAGTATCAAACGATAAGGATTTTTTCATACATTTCAAATGTAATATCAACATTTTTTGGAAATACTCAAAATTTTCACAAAACTACGTATTTTTGAAAAAATACTCCAAATTTCAGTTTTTTACAATATGGGTATCAAACGATCGAGATTTTTTTCATACATTTCGAATGTAATAACACATTTTTTGGAAACACTCACAATTTTCACAAAACTACGTTTTTTTCGAAAAAATACTTAAAATTTTAGTTTTTGCAATATGGGTAACAAACGATTAGGTTTTTTTCATACATTTCGAATGTTATAATCACATTTTTTGAAAATACTCAAAATTTTCACAAAACTACGTTTTTTTCGAAACACTACTCAAAATTACAGTTTTTACAATAACGTTCCAAATGATCGGGATTTTTCTACACATTTTAAAAGTTATAACGTAAATTTGAGAAAATACTCAAAATTTTCACTTAACCACGTTCTGAAAAAATACTCAATTTTTTTTTTAAGTATTTTCAAAAAATATTGTTATTTTATTCAAAATGTATGATGAACGGAAATTTTGAGTATTTTTTTCAAAAATACGTAGTTTTGTGAAAATTTTGAGTATTTTCAAATAATATTGTTATAACATTCGAAATTTATGAAAAAATTGTGATCGTTTGATACCCAAATTGTAAAAACTGAAATTTTGAGTATTTTTTTTTTTGAAAACACGTAATTTTGTGAAAATTTGAGTGTTTTCAAAAAATTCTTTTACATTCGGAATGTATGAAAAAATTCCAATCATTTGATACCCATATTTCCATAACAATAATTTTGAGTATTTTTTCAAGAAACATTGTATTTTAAAAATATAGGAAAAATACGTATTTTTGTGAAAATTTTCATGAAATAATAATTTTAATGGATTCCAAAACACTATAATATTTTGATTTTTGCATGATTTTTCATACGAATAAAGCCAATGTCTCCCATATAGCCAAAATCCCATAAGCTCTGTGCTTCAGTTACACACTAAAAATTTTGGAATATTACATTTGACGTAATCGTGGATTAAACCTAAGATTATATCAAGTTATCTTACTTTGGATGTAAAGTTAGGTGTACTTTGACGTAAAATGATAAAATTCCCACTGGTTTTCATTTGCATCGTGCGTGATCTAAAATTACATCACAAATAAACTAATTTTATGTTAAATCTGATGCACATATCTGGAGCATCAAATTTTATGTAATTTTACATCAAATTAAACCCAATTTCACGCAATTTAGCCACTACACCTTTGTCTGATTTGTGAAACGTCAAAACGTCAGCCAACTTTCGCTTCGCAGCGAACCACATTTTTTGTTTAGAAAATCGTTGAATAAAATCAATGTTTTTGTACTGCTGAACAGAACCTGCTACCATATTGTATAAAAACGGTAAAATTTCTGACAGAGGTGAGATTATTCTTTATTTGATGTAAAATAGATAGCTAGAGTTAGCCTCCAGCGGGATGGCCAAAACGGTATAAATTGTATGCCAAGGAAGAGCGTTTATGGGAGCAAATCCGGTGAAAATAATTGAAAAAAAAACAAAGAAAAACAGTGATAAGAGGGTTTGCAAAAGTGTGATTAATTGTGTGAATTGTGTGCAATAAAAACATTTTAATTTTAGAAAATCTAGACTCGTTTTCTTTTTTCCAATAAGAATTATCAGATTCCAATTCAAAATTGCTGCACCAAAATTACGTTTAATGTAATTTTACACGATCTTGGAGACTGGTCGGATCGTGTAACTTCACGTTTAATTTGACACAATTTTGCGTTTAATATGACGCTCCAGTTATGTGCATCTAATTAAACCGAAAATTACACGTTTTTTCGTAGTGTGTAAGCACTGGACCGTGCTTAACCGAGACAGCTGAACGAATCAAATCCGGGGCAGTGCAAAAATAAGGCGTGCAAAACCGGGGCATGACTGTACTTCGATTGTCTTTATTCTTCGATAATTAGTTTCAATAGTTTCACGTTCTCAAACAAGTTTCTTTGAGAAACGAAGCTTTGAAGGGTGTTTGACATTTGTTTGTTTTTATTTGCTGGACGTTGCGATGATTCTCTCTCATAACTGGTCACCAAGAAACAACAACTTTCAATCGAGTCTTCATTTTGCATCGCTCTGTAAACTGATGCTTCTTTTCCTCGACGGTCCCTTGGATATTGTCAACCAGAGAGTCGACTGTATTTTGAACTTAAAGCAATGCTGCTAAGTGAGATCTAATTTAGCTTAAAAGTCAAACAATGGCTGTACTGATTCTGTAAACTCAACAAATGGCAAACAATTCAAATATGAAAATCAACACCAATTCCACGACATTTCAGACTCCCTGCAACCACTCTCTGAAGGCTGAAGAACTACTCTGAAAATTTCATCACCACAAGATTCAAACTTTCCTCTGGCAAAGTTCACTCGTCTCGAAGAGGGACATCTTCCAGATCGCCCTGGAAGTCAGCACGAAACTGCACTGCTGCTGTTATCACTATTATTTATTTAAAACACTTTTGCTAATGCTTCTTGAGGGGGTTGACTCTTGTAACACTCCTCTGCCCCTGCAGTTGTGGCAAAGTTTTGTGTTTGGAATCCAATTTCTTGTGCCAGAACCAGAGTGTGCTAATACCACACGAGTTACACACGCCAAAGGCAGAAAGTCACACCAGCAGAGAGTGAGACTTCGACTCCGTGCTGAGAAACCGAAACTGTTGCAAGTGTTGCCAGAGAACGCAGCTCAAACAAATATTGCCACTGTTCTAGGACTGACGGTTGGTGAATTGATGAAACACGGAAAAAATCGTTTGCTACCCTAACCTACGACATTGAAAACGTTCAGATTGATTTTATTCCGTGCAAGATTGAAGAAAAGGAACTACCCAAACCGTAGTCAGCACACTGGAACGAACTGTTCGGCTGTGAATTCATACCAACTCCTCACAGGCATAACTATTCTTCTGAACCATCAGACGGCTCAGAGTTCATCTTCTAATAGCTCCCCCCACATGAGGGGGCCAGGCAACCGTATATGCAAAGCTCTCCACCAGCGTTGATGGAGAGACCCCTCGACTCGATTGTACTCGTGTCATTTGTGTTGGAAGCCGCAAAAAAAAACTTCGTTTGCATCTGCCTTCCCAGTGGGTGGGTTGAACTTCCTGGCAGCAGCAGTTTCCTCACTGGAAACAGTTTCGTTTATTTACATTTGAAATAAATGCCAAGAGTTGGGTGCTGCTGGCTGAAGTTTGCCTTGGTTGAACCCACCAGTAGCAAAGTTCAAGAGTGTGTAAATCTTGACTTGTCTGTTGCCAGTGAATTCAGCACGGGGATGCAAACAGTAGGAAATTAACCATGCATCTTCATTTGGTAATGCAATAACTTTAATAGCTATGACCCTGGCTGCTGCTTCTCCGATTTTCCCGGAATGGTTCAACGATCTGCAACTGGGGTAAATATTGATGAGGGGAAGTTTGCACTGGAGAATTCCGTGAAGTGAAAGTCTGTAAGCATTGTTGCTTTCGATGCTGCAGCAGTAATTGGATAATTATTGAGTTTGTTGTTGCAGTTCCACTGGTATCGTAATTGACTCCAGGTTTGATGAATTTTTTTGGGATCTTGGTAGAGTAGCGACACTGACACAACGGATAATGAAACATCAAGTGTAGATTTTTTAAACATTCTGTACAAACGATGATTAAAAATGAGTGTATTTATTTCTCGCTGAAAGTGAACCACAATTTACACATTTGTTTTAGAAACAAAATCAATGTACATTTTAAATGTTTCGCCTCCAGTTATTTAAGAAACCGCGTTTGCTTAAGGGTCATTCCATCTCAACTGTGCACGAAAAAGTGCAAATTTGAAAATTACCCTCTCCGATCCTGCTCAAATTTGGCTGAGCTGTTGATACTATCAAAACATGCAAGAATCCCGAATTTCATCCAAATCGGACCACCCCCTCCATTTTTGTACCTCCCCAAAAAATTGACTTTTTGGCGATTTTTGGCCAAACCTCCTAGTTTCAAACGGCGATAGCTCAGGAACCACAAATCTCAGAAGGTCGTTCTTTGACTCAATTTTGAAGGAAATCGGACGTAGAAACCATTTATGTGATCATAATGTTGATTAATTTATTTTTTCTACCTGTATTGCGCAATTGAAAACATTAAACGGCCGTATCTCAAAACACCCCAACTTATTTTTTTTATTTGACCTCACCATCGTGTTCTCCGGCCAATTTTACATAAGAATCACCTATCGACAGAAATGAATATGTTTCGTTCCAGAGATATCGAATTTTAAAGTTTTGTGTTTTCGAGATTACCTGCATCAGCTTCATTCGCCGCATCTGCTAGAAGCACACAGGCGGGCTGATCAATAACTGCTACCTGGCCATTTATTGAAATAATATTTCATCATAAATAATCTTCATCAAATTGAGCAAAAATTAACTGTATAATACTGTAGGAAACTGAAGTTTAATCGCAAATGTTTATCTGCTCAAAAAAATTATTGAAGTGAATTTCTGTGTTAACCCACTGGACAGAGCAATGACGACACACAGTAAAGGGCAGAATTGTTGGGGTGTTTTGAGATACGGCCGTTTAAAGTTTTCAATTGCGCAATACAGGTAGAAAAAATAAATTGATCAACATTTTGATCACGGAAATGGATTCTACGTCCAATTTCCTTCAAAATTGAGTCTAAGACCGACCTTCTGAGATTTGTGGTTCCTGAGCTATCGCCGTTTGAAACTAGGAGGTTTGGCCAAAAATCGCCAAAAAGTCAATTTTTTGGGGAGGTACAAAAATGGAGGGGGTGGTCCGATTTGGATGAAATTCGGGATTCTTGCATGTTTTGATAGTATCAACAGCTCTGCCAAATTTGAGCAGGATCGGAGAGGGTAATTTTCAAATGCTGTTCCGCTTCAGATGGAATGACCCTTAATCAAATTTGCACATTCACATAAGAAACCAAACATTTTGATGGATGAATTTAAAAGTCGAGTTCAGCAATGAGCAATTTCAGCCCAAAACAGGATTTTTTAAGTACATTTTTCTCCGATTTCAATGATACTTTGTAAACATTTTTGTGTATATGGAGCCAGTTTCACACGATAATGACATTTGAGAAGGGCGTAAGTGTTTTAAATATTTTTGTATTTTGTAATTTAAATATTGCTGTATCTCGAAGTCATTGCATCTTATCAAAAAGTGATCGAAGACAAACTTGTAGGAAAATATACGGACTTTCTGAAAAAAATACACTGAAAGAAAAAAACACGCCACTTCTATGAAATGTTTTAGATTTTCGGTCAATATTTTTTGGTCAATTTTTTTGTGAAAATAGATGTTACAAAAATACCTACGAAAAATGCAGGATAGAGCAACTCACCTTTAAAAAGTACAAAAATCATTTGCTGAATTTTTTTAAAGTGCTCTAAACGTCAACATTTTCAAACACCAAATGCGGGAATCGATTCTCCAGACAATGTTACATAAAAGTATCCATATTGACCACTGTCTGAAGTCTAATCTTTGTGAAGTTACAGCGGTTTTAAAATAAAAATGCTAAATTGTTTTTTGGTGCTTTTTGGCAATTTCTTTAAGACAGACTTGATTTTCAGCCTCAGAAATATTTTTACCAGACAGCTCATCAAATTTCCCATAAATTTCCCTTTGACAGCATTTGAATTGGAAGTATGGGCTCACAGATATAAACTTAATCACATTGATCGTATCTGACAACAGTTTTTTTTTCAGTGTAGTTCAGTGGACGGTAGCAGCCTGGAAAGTAAATTAGTTTAAATCATAAAAAAACAGTTATTTTGAAAAGTTAAAAGCTCCCAGTACCGAAAAGGACGTAATAAAAATAATTTCATGAAAAAACAGTCAAATTTTGTCAAAAAATCGTTTTTTTTTTAAATAATGCAGTGTACATTTCCAATGTCGCTATTGCATGAAAAGGCTACCAGATTTCTTCCTTATCTTACGGATATTCGGATAAAACGGATTTGTACGGAATTTTTAAAACTTTGTTTAAAATTGAATTCCTTTTTTTTTTTTTGGTCAAAGCTTTTGCTAATAGGACATATTTATTTAACTGTCAAATTGATTTTGAAGGGATTACTTGGATAGTTTCCCGAGTTTTCCTCAGTTCAAAGTTGAGTATCAATATTTGTTGCAACATGATCTAAAGGCTTTCTGAAAACCTGTGATAATTTGAATTAACAGATCTAGAGTTTGTTTTTGAAAAGGTCCCATAAGCTATTGTGTTTCATATATTTATAGAACCTTTTTAAAAACACAAAAAACGTTACTTAATCCACCTTTAGGTGGTTGGTCCCTTCCTCACATTCAACATCCCCCCTTAACATGTTGAACAAAAACCTCCAAAAAGTGTATAAATAACACATAAGTGCTAATAACTTTTGAAAGGGTTGTCAGATCTTCGATGTTTTAAACTCGTTTGAAAGAAATTTCATTTATCTAACTAACGACAGGTTGCATGATGAACCCGGACATCATTTTCTTTGAAATATATGTGATCCGGCCTCCAAAAGGTGTATAAATAACACTTAAGTGATAATAACTTTTGTTAGGGTTGTCAGATCGTCGATGTTTTAGGCTCATTTGAAAGGTCTTTTTAATACCTTTCTGAAAATGTATAGCATGATAGGTTTTCCTGCAAAGACCACCCTTTTTACAATCTTCCGGACATACGCCAAAAACGTTTTTTAGCATAACTCTTTAAGTAATTTACTAAACTTGCTGATTTTAAATAAAAACTTATGGGACCCCAAGACGGATCTAATGAGACTAATACGGTCAAAATCCGTTAATCCAGTCCGGAGGTAATCGAGTGACAATTTTTTTGTCCACCCACCTACACACATCCACACAACCATTTGCTCAGAACATGATTCTGAGTCGTTATGTATACGTGAAGGTGGGTCTTCGAGGTCAAATCAATAAGTTCATTTTTCGAGTGATTTTATTGCTCTCCCCAGTATAGTGAGGAAGGCAAAAACTTCGGAAATGTTTTCCTGAAAACAAAGAGATCGATATTATTCTTAAAGCAAACTTGACATTTCGTAAAAAAAATTACGTTCAGCAACAAAAAAATGGAAGGACATGAAAATTTCATTTAGCAGATCGCAGTTAATTTTGTGAATATTTTCAAACGTGCAAATCTGATAGCTGATTTTTAATTCGCAAATTCCAAATTTATCCAAATGATTCCTTGACAGTTTTTGACATACCATGGTGTCACATCGGCAAAGTTTAAGGAATTTAACTCAGCAAGAGTTGGTAGGCTTAGTTATACTAAATGTTTTTTTTTTTAAACATAAACGTTTCATTCTCCGCCAACTCACATAAAATCGGAAAGAGTTGCCCCGACCCCTCTTCGATTTCCGTGAAACTTTTCTCTAAGTGGTAATGTTGGTCTTTGACCACGAATCCAAGGTCCATTTGTCGATATCGATATGACGTCAACGCCGACTTCAGCTCTTCAAAAATACCCGACTTCAAAAATTCCGATACGAAGTAAAAGTTGCTGAAAATTAGCTGAATCCGATGCCGTCTCCGAGGTCTCACTCCAGCTCGAACTTCAACGTCAGCTCCGACTTCCTGGCTCTGTGAAAATAATAACAGTTTTTGTTATTCACATTTCAAAAATTCAATTCCCTTAGGGAATATAACAAAATTAAAAAAAAAATAACTTTCAAAAGGTAATTTCATCGGATAAATTTTAGCATAAAGACCCCATTTCATGGTCAAATGACCCCGACGAAATTGGTCAAAAAAAATCAAAAGTTCTAGCCAATTTTTAGTAAAGTCCCTTAAGAGCGAGTTTTTCACCAATTTGTAACAGGTCGTATCGAGGTGCTCCGATTTGGATGAAACTTTCAGCGTTTGTTTATCTATACATGAGATGAACTCATGCCAAATATGAGCCCTCTACGACAAAGCGAAGTGGGGTAAAACGGGCTTCGAAGTTTGAGGTCGAAAAAACACAAAAAATCTTTAAATTGCTCGCATTTCCGTAAAACTTCATCAATTCCAACTCTCTTAGATGCATTCAAAAGGTCTTTTGATGCACTTCAAAATGTGCTATAGACATCCAGGATCGGTTCGAATTTTTCTCTTAGCTTTTACAAATTACTGTCAAAAATGGGTTTTTTTTAAAACCTTAATATCTTTTTCCAACTGCCTCCAACACCCATACTCCCATAGGTCAAAAGATAGGTAATTACATGGACTATAAGCCTACGGTGTTAACTTTTTGGCCAATCGCAGTTTTTCTCATAGTTTTTCGATTTTTCTAGAACAAACATTTTACAACGTTAGTTTTTACCCTGTAGGCCGCCATATCGGCACTTTTTGGTCTCAATTTTGTCATATTCGGAATCCTCGGACAATTTCACGTAAGTTAGAAGTATTGGAGTTTTAAATTTGATTGGAAAAAATTGCCATTTAGAATGAATTAAAATATTTTTTAACAATTTGTTGGATTAGGGGTAAAACAGGTTTTCGCCTACTTGATACAGCATTTGACGTATTGATCACAGGGTAAATAAGATCTATTTCTTTTTTCAAAAATGTTTTATTTAATTATTTTTTAAATCTGAATTACAACTCCAATACATCTAACTTACGTGAAATTGTCCGAGGATTCCAAATATGACAAAATTGAGACCAAAAAGTGCCGTCTTCTTGGCCTGCAGGGCAAACACTAACGTTGAAAATGTTTGTTCTAGAAAAATCGAAAAACTATGAGAAAAACTGCGATTGGCCAAAAAGTTAACATCGTAGGCTTATAGTCCATGTAATTACCTATCATTTGATATATGGGAGTATGGGTGTTGGAGGCTGTTGCAAAAAGATATTAAGGTTTAAAAAAAAATCAAATTTTAACAGTAATTCGCAAAAGCTAAGAGAAAAGTTCGAACCAATCCTGGATGTCTATAGCACATTTTGAAGTGCTTCAAAAGACCTTTCGAATGCATCTAAGAGAGTTGGAATTGATGAAGTTTTACGGAAATGCGAGCAATTTTAAGATTTTTTGTGTTTTTTTGACCTCAAACTTTGAAGTCCGTTTTACCCCACTTCGCTTTGTCGTAGAGGGCTCATATTTGGCATGAGTTCATCTCATGTATAGACAAACAAACGCTGAAAGTTTCATCCAAATCGGAGCACCTCGATACGACCTCTAGAACAAACCGAGCAATATTTACAAATACTGCCTCTTAAGGGGTACATCCAACAATAAAAAAGAATCAACTTTCAAAATTTCAACTTTTTTGAATAATGTTAGCTAAAGGACCACATTTCATTGCCAAAATAATGACCCCGAAGAAATTGGTCAAAATTATCTTAAAGTTCTAGCCAATTTTAGCAATGTTCCTTAGGGAGTATAAGAGGGGAGTATATCAAATAATTTAAAAAATCAGCTTTCAAAATTTCAACATTTTAGAATAATTTTAGCTTAAGGACCCCATTTCATGGCCAAAATAATGACCTCGACGAAATTTGACAAAATTATCCCAAAGATTTAAACATATTTAACAAAAGAAAATATAATAACTGATTGCGTTATGGACACTTAGAAACTGTTCCATTTGTGCGATTTATGGTAATTTTATTTCTAAGTCAGAATACCAAACGAAAAACAAATCTTGTTATTGGGAGAGTTTTTGAAATGTATAACATTTCTTCTTATTAGCGTGTTATTAAACATTGTCAATAAAATATCACTTCAATACCAAGTTTTTTTTATTTTATCAGAAATTATTAGTATTTCTTCTTCTTGAAGTTGATGTTCAGGATAGAATAATAACACTTTTTTGTTATTTTATGATGATTATTTATTTATTTTTATTTTTTTATGTTAAGTTTCGATCATCCAAAGATTTGTATGGGACTTGCAAAACCCTGAATCAATAACAGACATTGTATTTTAAATTTTGTTTTCTTTCTTTTGACATCAAATTAGACTCAATTTTAGTTAAAATTGTCAAACTTGGTAGCCTATTTTGGCTATTAAATTTCAAATTGGCTGCAATCCACAAAAGCTTTGGAGAAAAACCATTCGGCCCGTTCATTTTTTTTTTATTTTAATGTGCACCTGAATCTGGAGTCCCCAAACTTCATGCTATCCCTCTAGTTGAGCGTAGTCATTTTTGTCATTTTTTGTAGGTCAGTGTTATAGAATAATTGAAATAAAATAGGTGGCTTTATACAGTCTATTCATTGTAAAATTTTTGAAAATTTCGCTTGTTCTTTTTTTAAGCTTTTAGTTCCGGAGTAGATTGATACTTAGCAAATTTTCAACCTTCTGTTTTCCTTTCTGGTGATTAGGAATGATTCTAATTTTTATTTATCAAAAAGTTAAAATTTCAAAGAAAATTTTAACGTTTAAAAAAGTGTTGTATTCCGTTATATGATTTGGTACTCACTCGCTCCTACAGCGTCAAAAAAAAAATGCTGAAACATTACCCAAATTGAGAAAAACTGCATCCTTCAGCGTCCCAAATGCCATCAAAACAGCTGAGACAGCTTTGAAAAAAAAAGAGCGAAGTTGGGGGACCAAACCAACCCAGACCGGAAGACTTGCGCCAAATTGTTCCAAACGAAGATAAGGGTCGCGTTAGGGTGACCAAAACAGTTTTCTTTGCTACTGGAAGTCGTGATCACCCTATTCACGCGCTCATAAAGTGCGCGCGACACACGGACGGGGGAAAAAATGAATTGCTTTATAGCATCCTCAAAACTGCTACTAGCTGTATAAATTTCCCTACGCTCCTTCGGATGGCAATGGGGGAGTGCATGTGCATGTGTGTTTGTTCGTATGTTTGTGAAGTGCATTTTGGATGGTTCATGAATGCATCGCTAGCGACCAGAAGAAGAAGGAAAAGAAGAAACAAAATATGAAGAAAAAAAAACTAAGAAGAAAATGGTAAAGTGCAGTTCTAGAACTTCCCTCTTTTACGAAGAATTTCCACCACCAAGATGATCGTCATCATCATCAGGAGCTTCATGACCATCAAGGGCTCATGAAATGTTCTCCTCTTGTTGGTGGTGATGGTGGTGTGGCTGTGTGTGTGTGTGTGCGCGCCATCCTATTGTTGTGGGAGACAAGCAAGTAGTTTTCCTCGTTTCTTTCAAGTCAATCCCCTTTCCACGTTCTCCTCGGTTTCCTGTTTGTTTGTGTGAAAAGATTCTTCATCCCGGCACCAATTTTCATGGCAAGCGAACTTGGGAGTTTCAGGAAGAAAAAGGGCGGGATACTAGTAAAAGGGTTTGGAAAAGTGTGTCATGTAAGTCTATTCTTTTTCTCACTTCATTCTGTGCCTCACCGTCTTGCTTCTCATTTTCCAACTCCTTCCTCCCGGTGTTACGATGAACAATGCGTTCGGGGAAGGGTAAATTGCTAATTTGAATTGTGTTTTCTAACCAACAAATTACACCTTTGTTACAACCAGTTCATGCTTAGTAAAAGTAATTCAATCCAAAAAAAATCACTTATTTTAAATTCTAACAATTCGACACCTTCCCACTAACTTGTCGTTCGTCGCTATTTGACGTTCCGAGAAAAAAGCGTTTTAATGTTTGACCATGAATAAACAAAAACGAAAGCACGCAATGTAAACAATAACAAAAAAACGTTATTTAAGCCACCGATGGGGGTTGATGCCTTCCTCACAATTATGTACCCAAGTAGCAATCCAAATGCTCCTAAGTTTTATCAGTTTTTATAAAACATTTGAAAAAAGCGTCTTGCTTTTATAAAAGCTTTTATCAAGTCTTTTTGGGCTTAGCAAAATACTGTTCTAGAATTATCTTGAAAAAATCTTGAAATGTTCTCGAAGAACATGGAGCAAAGTTTTATTAATCTCTTTTTTATGTACTTACAGTTATCTTGAAGAAGATATTCCCAGATCAAATTGACTTCACCAAATCAGTATTAAAACCAAGTTGTATAGGGAAAGCTTTATTCGAAATCATTTTGTCTTGACCTTTCAAATGTCAAATTCAGTCTACTTTTAGCAGCAAGAAGATCAGACGTTTCTAAAGTGCCGGGCAAGCTCTTTTATTAAATTAAAAAAGATCATACTGCATTCGTAATTGTTATGTGAGTTAGTGATTCAATTGTGTCAAATTTAGATTCGTGAGGTGATGAAACAAGTGTTGTGCATCTTTCTGAGCTTCCGGCATTGAACAATGGAAGGCGTTTCCGAATCATCAAGTGAAAAAAAGTGACAAGTATTCTTTTCTGTTGTAATAAATAAATAAAAACGGTGAACTGAACGAAATCCTAGTTTCATTCAAATTTGACGAAAACTCGTTATTCGTAATTCACGAAAATGACGAAAATGTGCCAACACATGATTTTTGGATCTATCTCCAGTGGACTAAAACTTGCATGCGCTACGGTCGCAGTATTGTGCATTTTACTCTGGGTTAAAACTATGTCAAAGCTCACTCCAGTCTAGAACCCCTTGCTTAATCTTAAACAAGAGCTTTTCAAGAAACGTTGTTCTTGATCAAGAGCATCTCAAGAAAAGATGTTTTTCTAATAACTTTAAGTCAGAACAAATAGATTTAACGAATTTCGCCATGTTTAAATGAAAAAATAGCGACCTAGATGGACGCCATGATGATGATTACAGCTAAACAAGAAAAATTTGCTTAAATTTTATGAAAAATGAGAGTTATTCTGACAGAATAATGTATTCGGTGTCTATTTTTTCGAGGTATCTCTAGAAATTGATTGGTGAAATTTTAATGGCATGGGTTTTCGCAATATGATTGAATCGATAATCAAACACTTATTTATATAATTATTATATTCATGTCACCGAATAAAGTTAACCATTTGTCGTTAAAAGTTTCAAAGAATAGTTGGATTTAATAAAGTAAATCTTGCACCCATATTTGCTTGATAAAATATAATTTATCCTAATCAAGAATAAAAAAGTTTAAATCATGTTTTATTGCGGCTACCAAGAGATCTTCAATAAAGCTACAAATTTGATTAGCTTTAGAAAAAGTTCTATTAGATCTCTTGAGAGTATCTAGAGAGTCCGTTAAAAATCAACAGCAATACTGTTTGGCTCTAGAACTCTCCTGAAATACGATCTTGACAACCTCCTAAAATAGTCCATTTTACACTTAATGCTGCTTTAACTCTTCTTTATTGCTGCTTTCAGGATAAAGCGGTTTTTTGCTCGAATCTTTCCAGAGACTCTTAAAATATTCTTCCAGAGTGAATTAAAACGTAAATTGTTACTTGGGTACATATTTGTTTCTGTAGTAAGAATGTCAAACCTACAAATTTTATCTAAATTTTACTTCTTACAACATATCTACATGGAGTATGGGGTCTAGAATCTCAAAAATCATTGGACGTAATATTAGAACAACACCTACGGGGCTGTTTCATGAAAATTGTTCACTTTCAATAGTTATATTAATTTAAAGTTTTGTAAGCAGTAAAAAAATATATTTGTTCATTTTTCCCGGGAGTTTCAAATCAACAAAATCCCGGGAGCCAGATCTCCGGATAGATCCGGACAACTTTTTCATCAACATATTTGGGATCCGGTCTCTAAAATGTGTACAAATGACACTTAGGTGCTCATAACTTTTGATAGGGTTATCAGATCTTCAATCTTTTGGCCTTTCGAAGGGCACACAACGATCCTAGTCGATCCTGATTTTTTGGTGATTTTTTCTTCCTATACACCCCTCATAAGCTTTCAAGTCTGTAGGCCCATTTCTTTTCATCGCATCGCTAATAGCTCATCAGGATCAACTCGGATCTCCTTGCACCCTTCGACAAAGTTGATGGACTTGATTTTCCTACAAGAATCTCACGCTTGGTCAATTTTGGGTGAGACCTGCGCCACCAAAATTCTAAAGCGATGTATTTCTCCATACATTTTAGCGATTTTCCCCATATAAACTGCAACGATAAAAAGCAACCCCCTAGCCTCTTCAGATTTTCCTAAATTTTCATTTTTTCTTGTCACCCTAATGACCATGCTTCTCCATCGAAATATTTTCCTAGTACATTATGCTGGAGACGCATGATGCTTAATGCTTTTTTCTAGCCATTTTGAAATCACTTACAGTCATGCCTCGGTTTTGCACGCCTTGGTTTTGCACTGCCCCGGTTATGCACCGTTCAGCTGCCTCGGTTAAGCACGGCCAAGTGCTTAACTGAAGCACAGAGCTTATGGGATTTTGGCTATATGGGAGACATTGGCTTTAATCATATGGGTAATTCTCCGCCAACTCACACAGCAGTTGCCCCGACCCCTCTTCGATTTGCGTGAAACTTTGTCCTAAGGGGTAACTTTTGTCCCTGATCACGAATCCGAGGTCCGTTTTTTGATATCTCGTGACGGAGGGGCGGTACGACCCCTTCCATTTTTGAACATGCGAAAAAAGAGGTGTTTTTCAATAATTTGCAGCCTGAAACGGTGATGAGATAGAAATTTGGTGTCAAAGGACTTTTATGTAAAATTAGACGCCCGATTTGATGGCGTACTCAGAATTCGAAAAAACGTATTTTCATCGAAAAAACACTAAAAAGTTTTAAAAATTCTCCCATTTTCCGTTACTCGACTGTAAAAATTTTGGAACATGTCATTTTATGGGAAATTTAATGTACTTTTCGAATCTACATTGTCCCAGAAGGGTCATTTTTCATTTAGAACAAAATTTTCATTTTAAAATTTCGTGTTTTTCTAACTTTGCAGGGTTATTTTTAGAGTGTAACAATGTTCTACAAAGTTGTAGAGCAGACAATTACAAAAATTTTAATATATATACATAAGGGTTTGCTTATAAACATCACAAGTTATCACGATTTTACGAAAAAAGTTTTAAAAAGTTGGTCGTCATCGATCATGGCCGTTCATGGTCACCCGCGACAGACACGGACGACGAAACAAAGAGAAACGCAAAAGTAACTTTTTCAAAACTTTTTTCGTAAAATCGCGATAACTCGTGATGTTTATAAGCAAACCTTATGTCTGTATACCAAAATTTTTGTAATTGTCTGCTCTACAACTTTGTAGAACATTGTTACACTCTAAAAATAACCCTGCAAAGTTAGAAAAACACGAAATTTTAAAATGAAAAATTTTGTTCTAAATGAAAAAATGACCCTTCTGGGACAATGTAGATTCGAAAAGTACATTAAATTTCCCATAAAATGACATGTTCCAAAATTTTTTACAGTCGAGTAACGGAAAATGGGAGAATTTTTAAAACTTTTTTAGTGTTTTTTTCGATGAAAAATACGTTCAAATCGGGCGTCTAATTTTACATAAAAGTCCCTTTGACACCAAATTTCTATCTCATCACCGTTTCAGGCTGCAAATTATTGAAAAACACCTCTTTTTTCGCATGTTCAAAAATGGAAGGGGTCGTACCGCCCCTCCGTCACGAGATATCAAAACGGACCTCGGATTCGTGATCAGGGACAAAAGTTACCCCTTAGGACAAAGTTTCACGCAAATCGAAGAGGGGTCGGGGCAACTTTTCCCGATTTCGTGTGAGTTGGTAGAGAATTACCCATATGAAAAATCATGCAAACATCAAAAAATTATAATGTTTTGGAATCGGGATGATGTCAGTTATCCTTTAAAATTATTATTTTATGAAAATTTTCACAATTATACGTATTTTTCCTGTATTTCGAAAATGCATTTTTTTTCTCTAAAGAATCCAAAAATATATTGTTATTGCAATATGGGTATTAAATGATCAGGCTTTTTTCATACATTTCGGATATAATAACAACATCTTTAGATTATACTCCAAATTTTCACATAACTTTTTTCGAAATAAAAATATTCAAAATTTCAATTTTTACAATATGGGTATCAAACAATCGGGATTTTTTCATACATTTCGAATTTAATAACAACATTTTTAGAAAATAAATAAAATTTTCACAAAACTACGTATTTTCGAAAAAAACTTAAAATTTCCGTTTTTAAAATGTAAGTATCGAACGATCGGGATTTTTTCATACATTTCGAATGTAATAACAATATTCTTTGAAAATACTCCAAATTTTCACAAAACTACGTATTTTCGAAAAAAAAATACTCAAAATTTCCGTTTTTACAATGTGGGTATCAAACGATCGGGATTTTGTCATACATTTCGAATGTACTAACAATATTTTTTGAAAATACAAAAAAAAATCACAAAACTACGTATTTTCGAAAAAAAAATACTCAAAATTTCCGTTTTTACAACGTGGGTATCAAACGATCTGGATTTTTTCAAACATTTCGAATGTAATAACAATATTTTTTAAAAATTCTGAAAGTTTTCACTAAACTACGTTTTTTTGTAAAACTTTTCATAATTTCAGTTTTTACATTATGGGGATCAAATAATTAAATAATTTTTTTCAAAAATACGTAGTTTTGTGAAAATTTTGAGCATATTCATTTTTGTAATAACTTTCGAAATGTGTGAAAAAATCCCGATCGTTTGATACCCACATTGTAAAAACGAAAATTTTGAGTTTTTTTTTCGAAAATACGTAGTTTTGTGAAAATTTGGAGTATTTTCAAAGAATATTGTTATTACATTCGAAATGTATGAAAAAATCCCGATCGTTTGATACCCACATTGTAAAAACGGAAATTTTGAGTATTTTTTCGAAAAGACGTAGTTTTGCGTTTTTTTTTAGTATTTTCAACAAATATTGTTATAACATTCCAAATGAACGAAAAAATCCTGAACTTTTAACACCCACATTGTACAAAAGGAAATTTTGAGTATTTTTATCGGAAATATGTAGTTTTGTGAAAATTTTAAGTGTTTTTTTTTTAAATGTTGTTACTACATATGAAATGTATGACAAAATCCCGATCGTTTGATACTATTATTGTAAAAACGGAAATTTTCAGTATTTTTTTCAAAAATTCGTAGCTTTGTGAAAATTTTGAGCAATTTCAAAGAATATTGTTATTACATTCGAAATGTATGAAAAAATCCCGATCGTTTGATACCCACATTGTAAAACCGGAAATTTTGAGTATTTTATTCGAAAATACGTAATTTTGTGAAAATTTTGAGTATTTTCTAAAAGTGTTGTTATTACATCCAAAATGCATGAAAAAAACCTGATCATTTGATACCCATATTGCTATAACAATATATTTTTTGTTTCTTTAGAGAAAAAAAAGCATTTTCGAAATACAGGAAAAATACGTATTTTTGTGAAAATTTTCATGAAATAATAATTTTAATGAATAGCTGACATCATCCCGATTCCAAAACACTATAATTTTTTGATGTTCGCATGATTTTTCGTACGATTAAAGCCAATGTCTCCCATATAGCCAAAATCCCATAAGCTCTGTGCCTCGGTGATGCACGCCTCGGTTTTGCATCCACCATATGCGGTGCTAAACCGAGGCATGACTGTATTTAAATAAGACATCAATCCTTATAAAAATTGTAACTCATAAATATTTGGCTGTTTAAAAGTATTCAATGAAAACAAAGACCTTAGATATGTGCATTTAAAAATGGCATGTTTCTTCGTAGTTTTACTTAAAAGAGATATTTTTTTCTAAAAATCATGGCGGCCATCTACATACACCATCTACTACTCTTAAAAAAGGTTTAGTTAGTTGGTTAGTGATAATTAAGAAAATGTTAATAAATATGGTTATTTCAACAATTTCAAACGTCATGTTTTCTCAAGGAAAATGAATTCGTCTCGGAAAATGGAATACATTTTCGGACTTTTTGGGCAATTTTTCTCTAGGGAAAGATTTTATTAGTTTGTAAATAATAAATTTTATGTATTTTCGAAATATGGTATGAAAAAATCATCACATTTATAAACATTCTTAGTAGAACTTATTTCATTTAAAATGTGAAAACTTTTCTTTCATGCTTCAAATTCAGTGTAAAATACAATATAAATTGATATTTGTATAAATAACACGAGTTTCAAAAACAGCCCACGGATCTTAAAAAAAAATAAAATCCTTTCAATGTCACCCTGATTTACGGTACATGTTTCGAATTGTTCAAAACAAATCTTGCTCAACATTTATTTATTTTGACTAATAAATTCATTTTTTTTCAGTCATGTTGTTTTGACTTTAATGCTTGGCGATTCAAGTGACAAACATAAAAAATTGCAAAAATATGTGTTTGCAGTGAAATTAGGCAGAATAACGTCATGATTTGAATTGCTGGACACCTTATCTTGTTTTATCAATTATTTGGAAATGAGTTCGCCTGATTATTGTCAAATAAAATATGAGTTTACCAAAATTGTGAAACATTTCGCTGAAACATTTCATAGGCGTCCGAAGCACCGGGAAAGCAGATTTTTTTGGTTCTGATTTCCTTAAATTCTAGCATTTTTTTTATACAAAATATCGATTGTTTTGATGTTAACAGCTTATTTGAGACCTAAATTTCACTAAAATTTCAGTGTCCGGATTTCAAATCAGCTTTTATCTGTGTCCGAGATTCAAAGCACAACAAGTCAATTTAATTTTGTAATTCTGATGAAAAATTGTTAGAAAAGGCATATTGTGCATGCATTCTCTTAAAATTTACTGTTTAAACTACTCCTGATGATATTTCTACATTTCCAACATATTACATGTTTTTTGCCAGCTATAACAAAATTGATATGCTACTAAGTGTCCGGATTTCAAATCATGATGTTACTTATACATTGAACCAAATTGTTTAACTTATTAAAACTTGCATGTTATATTCTTATTATATCACAAACATATTTCGAAGTGTACTTAATCCCTTCAGTCTAATCTAATCTAATCTAATCTAACACAAACGCAGCCAGTCCGATGAAAGCATGCTGGAAAGTCTTGTGATTAGATTACGCCCAAGCACTTTTCTTGTCATTATCAATAATTGCAGTACATCCGAGAACACCCGAAAATGTATTGCAAAAATTAATGGGCCAGCCCTACTACGTTGTGTTTGCCGCAGAGAGGATTCTGAGAACGGATCACATTTCACAGAATCTACAGGGAAGGAAGGATGCGTGGACATACCGTACCAAACGCTCCTGTTTACAGTTTCATATGTGTTTTGTATGATGTGTAAAGTGTAAAATATAGTGTGGTTATATAATCAAATAAATATAATAATGCAATATAATGATCATTTAATAAAATCCCTTCACCTATATATAATAACCAAGCACCCAAGCACATAAACAGCGGCACAAAAGAAATGAAAATGAGCATGCAAAAACAAAACAACGCGTCCCCGTGGTCACCGCACTAATGATGCCATTATTTAATTATAATAACCACGCACCCAAGCACACAAACAGCGACACAAAAGAAATGAAAATGACCATGCAAAAACAAGACAGCGCGTCCCCGTGGTCAGCGCATTTCCGAAGTGTACTTAATCCCTTCAGGATTATTTTTTAAATAAACGTCGAAAATTTAATTGCAATCTTGTTTGATTTTTAAAATAACTTCATTTTTTTTTACTTTAAATAAAATTGTAATTGATGAACTAGTTAAATCAAATTAAAATACTCATGGTACAATCTGAACTTATTTTAAATATAAGTACCATCAATTGGTACAAAACATTGATATTTTTTTTTAAATTATTGATATTTTATATATAAAATTATAATAATCAGGCATGAAATTTGATTTTTTTTTTTGCAAAATAAATAAATCGCTGCTGATTTTGTTTTCCTTCATAAATTGCCCCAAATTTCTGCAACATTAACAAATCACACATACAAACCACATCCCTTCACACACACACGTCTCTCACGATATCCATATAAAGAACCCTGCCTCTCTTCACTGCCAATCAGAGGCTTCTGGCTGCTGTTGTTGATATCACTTTAGTTGGTGTGCTCTGAAAAATCTGAATGGCTTCTTCCGGTTTCACTTTGCTACCCAGGACCTGCTCTCTGGCAGGGAGTAAGAGCAAAATTTGTGATGCATTCTTTTCCACTGCATATGCTGAACAAATTTTAAAAGGGGAAGGAAGGGCTGGCAATGGTGGGGGGGTGAAACGGGACACACTGATTGTTGCTCTCCGATAGTTGCATTAAAGTAATCGCTTGGCTCTTGTGTTTTTGCTCTCGGTAAAGTATGAAATTTTTATTATTACGATGCTCTCTTCTTTGCCTTTTGACTTCTCGTGTGTGACACTTTTCCATGTACGGGGCTGAATATAGAGCTGTCACTTGTACACTTGTCACTTTTCAGCCAAGGCTTGCGAGGAAGGCAGAAAAAGATGTCATGCCATTCTGATGGTAACCAACAATGCACAGGCAAGTGACACTGAAAATGAGGTATGATTTGACAGAACATGGGTTGATGCACTTTTGGTCAGAGAATGTTGTTGTTGTTAATTACTTTATTTCCGGCAGCTTTAACCTTTCGGTCATTCGCTGCCCAGGTCAGAGAATGGAGAATGGAAATTTGATAAAAGTAACGAATTTTGAAAGGATTTAATTTTTTTAATAATTTCGACGAAGTCGTACTACAGTTGCATTTCTATCTTTTTTATTACTTTTTATGAGTTCATATTACACAAAATCATCATAATTAAAATACACAAGCTCATTTCAACTGATGTTTAAATTCAAATTAAATTCAAAATCAAACAAAAATCAACCCTTCGCAAACTGGAAAACTCAAAGCATTCCATCATCAAACCCCTTCCAAAACTATTCCTACATTCTGCCGCTAGGCCTAATCAATCATGAATTTATTAGAACCACGGGACACCACTTCAACGGCGGAAAGTCTACCCATTTTTTAGCAACTGCTCGCTGAGAGCTTTATCCCAATTCCAGCTAAATATCATAAAAAGCTTAATATGAAAGGCATTCCTGACTAAAAAGCCCACCGCCCACACTCCCGGCGGGGGGTTAGGAATTTTTAATTAACGACCCCCAGTCAGCCGCCTCCAGGGTGGCAACCCCACGTGGTTTTTTTTCTTCTTTTTCCCTCTCTCCTCCATATGTTGCAAAATATTTGCCGTTAAATTATTACCGGTTTTTCATCCTTTCCAGGCAACCAAAAAAGCCCACATTTCCAGGCCAGTGAATTTAGTCGTGAATTCCGTTGGTTCCGTTGGTTCAGATTATCTAGATTGGAATTTAATATGCGTTCATTCGCATAGATTTGATTTTTTTTCTCGTGAATGTGGGAGGACGAACCACCTTTTTTGAATGTCGACATTGTCGATGCACTCTTCTGGGAGTTGCCGCAGATCAATTAGGGCATTCCCGGGTGGTGGACCGGAAAGTTTTTAGAGGTTTCACTCTCCCGGAGGGAGGTTAGGGTCAGCGATATTGTGCGAAATTGATTGGTTTCGTTTTTTAGTGGAATTTCTGCTGGGAATAGGGGTGACGGTAGTAATACTGAGTATATTTATGTTTAAAATGCAATTAATTTTGGTATTTAGTTATGGTCTAAACATTTGCGTTTTTTAATTGAAGTAAAAATAGAAAATCGAATTGTTCGCAAACTGCTGAAAAACAGCCTTTAAAAGTTTAAAATTCGGGAACAGTGTGGTATTCTCAGTTTTCCAAAACTGTTCTTTTTCAACAGGAGATTTTGAGAAATTATTGGATCGATTTAGATAATTCTCGAGAAAAATAGTAATTATTTCACTATGGTATAAACTATTCATCAAATTTTGTGTAAGGCGCCATCCCCAAATGATCAACATTTTTCAAATATTTATCTTCGAAAATCGTTTCATTTACACCAAAGCTAACATCCAATCATGCAAAAATACAGAACTAAAGCTGAACAGCCCTATCTTGTAACAGGGTTGCCTGATCATTAAAAATCAGGATAAATCGGAAAAGTCATCCAGCTATTGTGAAAAAAATGTTCAGTAAGACATTTTGAAGTCATTTTATGTATGGTAAACTAAAAACCCTATAAAAGCATCATTGTTCCACAAGAAATTTGAACATTTTTAAGGATTCTCTACAAAATTGGCTGCTTTCATGCATTTTTATTTTTTTTTTTAATTTGGCTTAAATTTTCCCTGTTCGAAAAAAGCCATTTTGTGTCATTGGAGCACCCATCCAAACAATTTTGGCAGCTGTTCATACAAAAATGGTACGTAAATATTTGAAAATCTGTAACTTTTGAAGGAATTTTCTGATCATTTTTATGTCTTCGGCACAATTATAGGTATTGCCAAGGACTATTAAAAAAATGGAACAAATATTTTTGACTTTTTTCACAAAAAAAAAACAATTTTCTAAAATCTATAACATGTTTTTTTTTTAAATTTTTGAAAACATTTGGTATGTTTTTGGGGACAAAAAATCGCATCTTTTGAGCCAAAGAAATAAATGGACAATAATTTTGCTTCCAAGTTATGATTTTTTTGAAAAAAAAAAACAAATAATTTTTTAAATTGAAATTTTATTCAATTTTCTCAACCTGCAGCTTTTAATGTAAAATCAAAATTGAAAATGAAAAAAAAAACTTTACTGATTTTTTTGATGAAGTGAACCATTTTTATGATAATGCAATATAAAATGTAGTTGTAACTGAATTACTTCAGGTTTTTTTAAATTTTTGCAAACAGTTTTCATTTTTTAGCCTTAATACTACTGCGAAGAAATAATAAGAATATTGTGGTGTGACCTTTTATTATAGCAGATATGTTTACCATTTAGCGTGAAGAGCGTTACTTTGCGCATGCTCATTCATGAAAATATGTTTTTCGAAAGGTTGAGAAAGTTTCCATTCAAATTGCCTTAGAGACATTGCAGATGGGACCGCTGGTTGCTAAAATACAGCTAATAAAAGAAAGAAGAAAATAGTCTCATCCAAACAGCTTTTCATTTCTGTACTAGGATTATTCAAAATCTAATGGTCCTATTTTCAATGTAATAAAATTTGACCTAAGTGAAAATGTCTGATCCTTTCGAAAAAAATACCATTAAAATTTTGGAATCATCTTTTACATTTTTAAACGGCGTAGTATTGAACATTTGACCATTTTAACATGTTAGCTTTGATTCTAAAATTTTCCCGCTTAGATAATTCGGAAAATGTAGATTTTTTCAGCATGATCAATTGAGGTTCACCGAGTTGGATGAATACGAAGAGTGCTGAAAAAATCAAGTTTTGCAACGAGTTCCATACAACATTTTTTGTAATTCCAAAAAACACACACTGAGTGAAATTTTATGTCAAATTTTCATGTATTTTGTCAATAAATCGTTAAAATCAAAAAAATGTTGAAAAGTGTTATTTTTTAAACAAGTGCTGAAAAGTTCAACTTTTCAGCACCCATTTGAGTGCTGAAAAGTAGAACCTTTCAGCATTTATTTTGAAAAGTGTTGCTATTCGATTCTGTTATTTTTGGGTACAGAAAAGTAGGCTAATTCGTCGTTCAAGAATGACAGGAAAAGTAGGGTAGGGTAGTCATCAATGAGACACTTTTGTTTTACAACTTTCAACGATTTTTCTAATTTTTTCATTAGAATGTTTTAATGAGCTTTTAGTTGCGTTATTTTTCTTTTAATGTGTTCTAACATTGACCAAAATATGAGATCGATCAAACTTCTACAGCCAGAGTAATTCAACTGTCTCATTGTAGACGCACTTGACAGGGACAATGAGACAGCTGGGGAACAATGAGACACTTTACGAAAATCAACATTTTTCTAGCAAAACATCATGTTTTTGTATTGTTCCATTGCAGGTGACTTGCCTTGAACATTTTAGAGCAATTTTGCCAACATGAAACTTTTAATAACAAAAGTTACACTAAAAAGTATTGAAATTTTGTAAAATCCATTTATTAATACCAAATAACTTAGTATTTTTGGTTAAATGAAGTTTAAACTCTATTAATATGCCAAAAATCACTTTTAATTCATGTTTTGAAAGATTTCCATCGATTTTGAAAATTTATTGAAGAAAAATCAAAGTGTCTTATTGTTACCCATGGGCTGAAATGAGTGGGGAACAATGAGACAGCCCTGGATTCTGGGTATATTCTAAATTTTGGCCAAATCTAATGAAAGGACATTGTAGCCCAACTTAATCCCTATGGAACGTCGAAAGAAATTTGAAGAAATATTAGTTTTGGTGTAAATGGCAGCCTACGTGCAAAAAAATATTTTTTGCAATTCCGTCGTGAAACTACTCACTTTTTCTGTCATTCTTGAACGACGAAATAGCCTACTTTTCTGTACCAAAAATAACAGAATCGAATAGCAACACTTTTCAAAATAAATGCTGAAAAGTTCTACTTTTCAGCACTCAAATGGGTGCTGAAAAGTTGAACTTTTCAGCACTTGTTTCAATAACACTTTCCAACATTTTTTGATTTAAACGATTTATTGACAAAATGCATGAAAATTTTACTTAAAATTTCACTCAGTGTGAGTTTTTGGAATTGCAAAATGTTGTATGGAACTCGTTGCAAAACTTTTTTTCAGCACTCTTCGTATTTATCCAACTCGGTGAACCTCGTTGAATAAATGTACGACTCGTGCTGAAAAAATCCTCTTTTTGCAACTTGTTGCATAAACTACTATTTTGTCCATAATTTACTTTTACACCCCATAATCAAACATTTATGAATAACTTGTCAAGGGAGCGTCCATAACCAAAGCCACTAATATGGCAGACGTGTATCCAGTAGACACACCTTTCCCCCAAATATGAGCCTGATTGGTTGAAACTACGACTTGTGAGAGCCATTTTATCATTGTTCCCCGTGTCTCATTGATGACTACTCTACCCTACCAAGAATTTTGAGAATTCGTCACTTTGTGATCACTAAAATCCAAATATCTCGGCTTTGCGTGGACATAAATTTAATGTTAAAAAAACCAAAATGATCTCCGTAAAATTTCCTATACGCATTAGTTTTGGCTGCAAAATTTTATAGCTCGTTTTCTGGAGTGTTTTTTTATTTTTTTTGGCTAAAAAATACAGAATTTTCTCCTTAAAACGCCCTGCCATGCCCAAAGACAAGCTTTTATGGACTATGTCTATACAGGAATTTGTTCAGGGGACATTAAACTATCACTTGAAGCCCAAGGCGACCAAATTTGAATGACTTTAGTATGATTGTTACGCGCATTTCTGAAAAATACTCGGAAAATGCACTTTTTTCATTCAAGCTCCGCGCGCGAGTTGTAAACCATTTTTGGGTTTTTTGTTGTTGTATGAAAACATTGTTCCTGACATCCTAATCTTTCATTCTAGGGATAAGCACCAAAGATTTGACAAGTTTTCATTTTTTTGGACGGCGTATTGGTTTACCCATCCATACAATTTTTAAAACTGTTCATACAAAAATGATACGTAAATATTTGAAAATCTGTAACTTTTCAAGGGATTTTCTGATCATTTTTATGTCTTCGGTACAATTGTAGGTGTTGATAAGGACTATTCAGAAAAATAAATAAAATGGAAAACAATAATGTTTGACTTTTTTCACAAAAAAAAACAATTTCCTAAAATCTATAAAATATTTTTTTAATTTCTGAAGGCTTTTGGTATGTTTTTTGGGACAAAAAAAACGCATTTTTTGTGCCAAAGAAATTAATGGACAAAATGATGACGCCAAGTTATGATTTTTTGAAAAAAAAAATAAATGATTTTTTTAACTGAAATTTTATGATTTTTTTTCTACCTTCAGCTTTTAATGTAAAATCGAAATTATAAATGACAAATACTTCACAGATTTTTTGGATGAAGTGAACTATTTTCATGATATAGTCATATAAAATGTTGTTTTAACTGAATTATTCAAGGTTGTTTTTTTAAACAGTGTTGTTTTTTAGCCATAATACTACTGCGACCAATTATAGGAATATTTTTGTGTGACTCTTTTTTATAGCAGATGAATTCACCTAGAACCTTTTAGCGTGAAGAGCGTTATTTTGTCCATACCCATTCCTGAAAATATGTTTTTCGAAAGGTTGAGAAAGTTTCCAAATTGCCTTAGAGACGCTGCAGATAGGACCGCTGGTTGCTAAACTACAGCTAATAAAAGAAACAAGAAAATAGTCTCATCCAAGCAGCTTTTTTTTTCTAGAATAGATATTACAAAATCTAATGGTCCTATTTTCAATGTTATAACAAATTAGACCTAAGTGAAAATTTCTTATCCATTCGAAAAAAATACCTTCAAAATGTTGGAAAAGGCGTAATGATTCCAATTTTTTTCCGCATAGATAATTCTGAAACAGAAGATTTTTTCAGCATGAGTCGTATAATTATCAAACGAGGTTCACCGTGTTGGATAAAAACGACTAGTGCTGAAAAAATCAAATTTTGCAACGAGTTCCATAAAAAAAAATTGCAATTCTGAAAAAAAAACCGTTTGAATAGAATTATATGTCAAATGTTCATGTAGTTTTTCTATTAATCGTTTAGCTTAAAAAAATGATGAAAAGTATTACTTTTCTAAACAAATTCTGAAAAGTTCAACTCTTCAGCATCCATTTCAGTGTTGAAAAGTAGATCTTTTTAGTTTTATTTTGAAAACTGTCACTATTTAGTTCTGTTGTTTTTGGGACAGAAAAGTAAGCTTTTTCGTCGTTCGAGAATGATAGGAAAAGTAATTAGTTTCACCACTGAATCGCAAAAAAAAATATTGAAGTCGTTCAAGCCAAAATCAAATTAGCATAACATAATTGGTTGGGTTATGATGATTTCCACAGAAAATTTTCAAAACAACCTTTAGTCATGGGTTTCCTAGGACCTTTCGAAACTATATTCTAGATTTATTCCGCAAACAGCTAATTTCGTTCCACTTGGCTCGTTTCATTACTGCAATCAGATTGACCTCCCCCAGAGCATAAGCAGCATCTCCAAAAGGCTACCATTGGCACAAGAAATTGGTTTCAACTTGCACCGAACCTCGTAACCTCGCCTCTTTCAATTTACAGCAGTCAGCACACCAGCTGCCAGTCGGTTGTTTACACTGTGGAACCGTGTGGGCAAACCTCGAAAGTTGCCACAGGAAATTTTCAGCAGCTCACGTCCGCGATGCTGGTGACTCTGTTCTGTGTGGTCCTGGAATCCCCGGCAGGTTCCCAGTGGGAGTGATGTTAATGTTTATGTGATTTGCGCTCTGCTCCGTCCTCGTGCTTTAAGGATCTGGGGGAGGGAAGAAAATGGTCGTTGCACCAGCTCGACACACCTCGAGTTGGGGGAGGTTTCAAAATAAGTAAAGAGCAAGGAGTAAAGAGTAAAGAGTAAAGAGCAAGGAGTAAAGAGTAAAGAGTAAAGAGTAAAGAGTAAAGAGTAAAGAGTAAAGTAAAGTAAAGTAAAGTAAAGTAAAGTAAAGTAAAGTAAAGTAAAGTAAAGAGTAAAAGTAAAGTAAAGAGTAAAGAGTAAAGAGTAAAGAGTAAAGAGTAAAGAGTAAAGTAAAGTAAAGAGTAAAGAGTAAAGAGTAAAGTAAAAAGAGTAAAGTAAAGAGTAAAGAGTAAAGAGTAAAGAGTAAAGAGTAAAGGTAAAGTAAAGAGTAAAGAGTAAAGTAAAGAGTAAAGTAAAGTAAAGTAAAGAGTAAAGTAAAGTAAAGAGTAAAAGAAAGTAAAGTAAAGTAAAGTAAAGTAAAGTAAAGTAAAGTAAAGAGTAAAGAGTAAAGTAAAGTAAAGAGTAAAGAGTAAAGATAAGTAAAGAGTAAAGAGTAAAGTAAAGTAAAGAGTAAAGTAAAGAGTAAAGTAAAAGTAAAGTAAAAGTAAAGTAAAGAGTAAAGTAAAGAGTAAAGAGTAAAAAGTAAAGAAGTAAAGAGTAAAGTAAAGTAAAGAGTAAGAGTAAAGAGTAAAAAGTAAAGAGTAAAGAGTAAAGAGTAAAGAGTAAAGTAAAAGTAAAGTAAAGAGTAAAGAGTAAAGAGTAAAGAGTAAAGTAAAAGAGTAAAGAGTAAAAGTAAAGTAAAGAGTAAAGAGTAAAGAGTAAAGAGTAAAGTAAAAGTAAAGAAGTAAGTAAAGTAAAGAGTAAAGTAAAGTAAAGTAAAGAGTAAAGAGTAAAGAGTAAAGAAGTAAAGAGTAAAGTAAAGAGTAAAGAGTAAAGAGCAAAGAGCAAAGAGTAAAGAGTAAAGAGTAAAGAGTAAAGAGTAAAGAGTAAAGAGTAAAGAGTAAAGAGCAAAGAGCAAAGAGTAAAGAGTAAAGAGTAAAGAGAAAAGAGTAAAGAGTAAAGAGTAAAGAGTAAAGAGCAAAGAGTAAAGAGTAAAGAGTAAAGAGTAAAGAGTAAAGAGTAAAGAGTAAAGAGTAAAGAGAAAAGAGTAAAGAGAAAAGAGTAAAGAGTAAAGAGTAAAGAGTAAAGAGCAAAGAGTAAAGAGTAAAGAGTAAAGAGTAAAGAGCAAAGAGTAAAGAGTAAACAGAGCTTCATCCACATGCACTCGGGTATCAGGAGCATTGCTGTCTCGCTTTTTGGTTGCCTAACATTCCGGAACACAACGAACCAGAGAACCAGCCAGACAGCCCCGAGGACCGGGACACTTTCCCAGGGCGCGCTTTTCCAGCAAAGTGGTCTCTTATTAGAATAATTTGAGCGATTTGATTTATGTCTCTCGTGTCAGTGTCATATTTGGACGTTCTCGTGCACGTGGACATGGTGTGTTTGGGGAATTCAACTTACACTAACATGAAACATTATACACACTCACACAGTCCTAAACTGTGGCAGGGTAATCAATTAGAGGGAGAGCGGTCAACTGACCACGGCTGACCACTAATTTTATGTATGTGTGTGTGTTTGTGTGTGTATGAAAGAGAGAAAGTGGACGCGGTTGAGGGGCTAACTAATGGGAATTCTCCGAGGGGCCCTTCTGACAGGACCTGGTGGTGATGTTAATGTGATTTACTTCTTTCCCACTGGTGCTCCTGCTGCTGTTGCTGTAAATGTTTTCGCTGGACATTATCGTTATTTACTTGCACATGTTGCGAGCTGCGTTGTGACGTTTTGACAGAGTCAGTGGTGGGAATTGCTTCATTGTATTTTAGTAAATACGCAATAAATTGAAATTAAACATTAGGGATAATAAAAAACTAACCTTATGAAGATTTTTTTTAACCTCATCGACGTGCCTTCCAAGCACCAATGTCATGCAGTGGACTAAACTATGCTTATCATTTTTCACATCCCTGTCCACCAAAAAAATCCCATGGCGAACCAGTAACCAACCGAAAGGACGATGCTCTCTCTCTCTCTCTCTCTGTGGCCACATTCCCGCACCACCTTCCCTTGAGGTTCGAGTCCGCGAACGCGCTCTAATCGCTCGTTTATGGTAATTTCGTGTGTGGAGCTGGCGTGAGTTTGGCCCTTTTTCGGGGGAGGGTGTCAAGTTACGAGAGTTTGCTGTTTCATGTTTCAGGATAGTTTTTTTTTGTGTTCGTGGTACTTTTGTTGACACTTGCGTTTTGATTTTTTTTTTTCTCTCTTTTTGACGTGTTGACGAAATCTGGCGATGACACCGTGCCGGGTTAAGGGGAGGGTTTTGGGGTTTAATTCAAAATTGCTAACGTGAGAAAAATCAGCTGAAATTAAAGAATAGTTTGAAGAAATATTTCGAATTCTTTATTAAATAATATTCATATTCATTGTTTTTTAACATTAAGTTTTCATGACTGAAATATTTTTTTTTCAGTTGGAGCAAATTTTGAATGTTAAAAAAAACGCCAACTTTGATCTGTGTGCACAACATGGTCAAAATTCATTTAGCAGCGTTGCCATTTTTTTGAAAAGTCATAATTTGGTGCTGCATCTAAAAATAATGTCAACAAAGTTTTTCGAAATGTTTTCAGGTTTTGTGAACATTATAATTTTTTTGAAAAAATGGCAACACTGCCAAATTAATTTTGACCAACTTGTACCAAACATCAAAAAAATGCATATCCAAAAATGGTTATTTTGCGTATGTTTTTTGTTAACTTCAGTTCTAGAGAGTAATATTTTTTTTCTATTAAGGCCGTTGCAAATATTTTCCAAAGTTTATGTCCCTTCAAAATTGGTCCGAAAAATCAGGGGGCAAAAAATATATTTTTTTCAAAAATCTTCAAACATTTTAATGAAAATAGAAGTTAAATCAACTTAAAACAATCTAAAACGCATTTTTCTGCATGTATAATCATATTTAGCATGTTTGGGCTGGATTAAAAGTATTTTGAATTTTTATGAAATTCCAATGTTTTTGCGGTGCGATAACTTTTTTTTTCAAAAAAAATACATTTTCGTCAATACTGAGATATTTTGGAAAATTATGCAAAACAACTGGGCAGCCGTAAAAGGCATTTTTATTCACTTTGTTAATTCAAATGTTGAAACCATGGCTCGTAAATTCTAACTTTTTTATTTTTAGACCCCCCCCCCCCTTCGACTTCGCAGGACATAAACTTCAAAAAATATTTGCAGCGGCCTAAGTCACAAGCAATACGTACAACTTTGCCGAAGACACTGAATGGATATAACATTTGTTATCAAGATACAGATTTTTGAATATTTTTAAAGCCTTTTGTAGAGACAGCCGTTAAAATTGTAAGGAGATTTATTTGGTCGTATTAATGATGCGATATTTCTCTTTTGGGCATAGAAAAGGTATATACAGAGTTTCATAAACACTTGCAAAAATAGTTTTTGTCCAAAGTGACAGAAAAATTCAAAAAAAAAGTTTTGCGCTGAATTTAAAGAAATTTGTGGCATTTTTTTGTTATCAGAAAAAAAAATTGCGCAATTAATTTTTTTGGCGAAAAAGTACTATTTTAAAAAGGTTTATGTTTTAAGAGTGTTTTCCAAACCAACTTGTCCAAGTCCCAAGATTTTTGTATATTTTTTTCCATTTTGAAAACAAAATGATGTCCATTCAAAAAAAAAAAATGTTAGAATTGTCTAAAATAAAGCAAAACAGTTTCAATGGGCCAATTACAGAGTGTGGACACCCTGCTCGTGCGCAGAAAGGATTGATTTTTTTGTGATCAGAAAAAAATGAAAAATGAAAAAGTAAATTCCATTTATATAGAAAGGGTTGAAATATTGGATTTTTTTTAATATAGCTGCATATTTTTGATAGAAAACGAACTTTCCGATTGAACAACAATCTTTGCAAAACATCTTTTGAATGTCACTTATTTTAGGATAGCTCACACCCTTTATCTCATGTCCCTTTTCTAGATGAATCTCAAGTATCTTATAAATCTCAAGAAGAGGTCAAAAATCCAATTAATCTTTGGATTTTTTGTAACAAACGAATCTTAGAAAAAAAAGTATTTTAAATCTTATGGATTATTTTTTGCTAGTTTAGATAGTTTTGAGAATCTTATGAATTCAATTGTTCTTATAAATCTTATTAATTCAAAAAAAAGCTATGAATATAATTAGGCTTGGTGATTTTTCACGCTCGAAAATTGCAAATTTCACGGGGACCTCAATTCAAAAACCCAAATTTCACGCAAATTTTGCGGAACATAAAAAATGATAAAATGACTCAGAAAATCCATCGTTTAAATCACAGAAACTATTTTTGATGCTTCATTATATATTATTCTTCAATAAACTAAAAAAAAACATCACTAAACTTGAACGTTATACCAACAACGAATTGTCCTAATTTTCAAAAAAGTTTCCACCTGGTTTATGGGCTCTATCTATATTTTGAGACAAAATGTAGGGCTTATTCTCATTTATTGGACTTCTTTTTTAAATATTCGACTAATAAAGCTTCAAAGTATTCGCTGATTTGCTTCTGTTTATCAGTTTGCATTTTATTTGATTTCATATCAAAGCAAGATTTACCAATCTTGTTCAGCCAAAATTACTAAAATAAATTAAAATTACTAAAAAAAAACTTAATTTAAAATCAAGAGGCAAAATTAATATTATTTTTAACAAAATTGAAATTTTTATTCTAAATGAGAAAAGAAACACGGTAATTATCAACCCAAATAAACAAATATCGTTAAACTTAAACTGGATTCAGAAAAAAATTAATGTTTTTAAAAGGTGATTTCAAAAATAAAAAAATACTCTTCATTTTATTTTGAATAAAACAAAGCTTGATTCTTTTAACTTTTTTTTGATATTATACCTTTCAAATAAGATAGCATTAAGAATTGTATTACAGCGAAAGAAAATATTACTAAATTCAGTTAGTTTCTAAAAAACTCAAAAATCTGAACATTTCTTCAAATGGTTAATATCAAGCTTTTCAATTGAAATCTTATAAAATTTACTTAAATAGTTCTTTTGGAAGAAATATTTTTTAAGTTGTTATTAACCCGTATAGGCCTGGGTGAAATTGGAATCACTAAAATGGCCATAACTCAGCGAAAACTCAACCAATTTACATACTTCTTTATTAGTTGGACTCGTTAGAATGTCTATTTTCCGAAAATGACCCGCAGAACCCGGAAATGTTCCGGTGGCCGGAGATATTCCGGTGGGTCACTGGGTCAAACAGGGTCAAAATGGCCATTTTTGGGTCCCGCACTATTTTGTTGATAGAAATCTTGGAAAAAACACATTTTTCATGTTACGATCTTTGTTCTGCCAACAGACAATACTGACCAATGATTTTGCACCACCGGGGATGTTCCGGATTGAGCGGGCAGGTTCCCTACCCCGGGGAACCGGTCAAGGGACGGTCAGAAATAAAACTATTTCTATCATGGCAATATGGGTGTCAAAGTTCATCATTTTCAAAATCAAGCTCATCTTTGATCCCAAAACCACTTTTGGACCGATCTGGCCACTTTGGGACCGGTTCCCGGTACTCCAGTGAAATCCGGAATAAGGCAAATTACGGGAATATTTCTGAACAATTTTTGACTGGGCAATATGGGAGTCAAAGTTCATCATTTTCAAAACAAAGCTCATCCATGATCCCCAGAACCACTTTTGGATCGATCTGGCCACTTTGGGACCGGTTCCCGGTACTCCGGTGGAACCCTGAATATGGCAAATTACGGGATTATTTCTGTATAATTTTTGACTGGGCAATATGGGTGTCAAAGTTCATCATTTTCAAAACAAAGCTCATCCATGATCACCAAAACCACTTTTGGATCGATCTGGCACTTCAGGACCGGTTCCCGGTACTCCGGTGGAACTCGGAATATGGCAAATTACGGGATTATTTCTGTATCATTTTTGGCATGGCAATATGGATGTCAAAGTTCATCATTTTCAAAATCAGGCTCATCTATGATCCCCAAAACCACTTTTGGACCGATCTGGCCACTTTGGGACCGGTTCCCGGTACTCCAGTGAAATCCGGAATATGGCAAATTACGGGATTATTTCTGAACAATTTTTGACTGGGCAATATGGGTGTCAAAGTTCATCATTTTCAAAATTTAGCTCATCCATGATCCCCAGAACCACTTTTGGATCGATCTGGCCACTTTGGGACCGGTTCCCGGTACTCCGGTGGAACTCGGAATATGGCAAATTACGGGATTATTCCTGAATAATTTTTGACAGGGATATATGGATGTCAATGTTCATCATTTTCAAAATCAAGCTCATTTATGATCCCCAAAACCACTTTTGGACCGATCTGGCCACTTTGGGACCGGTTCCCGGTACTCCAGTGGAACTCGGAATATGGCAAATTACGGGATTATTCCTGAATAATTTTTGACAGGGCAATATGGATGTCAATGTTCATCATTTTCAAAATCAAGCTCATTTATGATCCCCAAAACCACTTTTGGACCGATCTGGCCACTTTGGGACCGGTTCCCGGTACTCCGGTGGAACTCGGAATATGGCAAATTACGGGATTATTCCTGAATAATTTTTGACAGGGCAATATGGATGTCAATGTTCATCATTTTCAAAATCAAGCTCATTTATGATCCCCAAAACCACTTTTTGACCGATCTGGCCACTTTGGGACCGGTTCCCGGTACTCCGGTGGAACTCGGAATATGGCAAATTACGGGATTATTCCTGAATAATTTTTGACAGGGCAATATGGATGTCAAAGTTGATAATTTTCAAAACCAAGCTCATACATAATTTCCAAAACCACTTTTGGATCGATCTGCCACATTGGGACCGGTTCCCGGTACTCGGTGGATCTCGGAATATGGCAAATTACGGGATTATTTCTGAATAATTTTTGACAGGGCAATATGGATGTCAAAGTTCATCATTTTCAAAATCAAGCTCATTTATGATCCCAAAACCACTTTTGGACCGATCTGGCCACTTTGGGACCGGTTCCCGTACTCCGGTGGAACTCGGAATATGGAAAATTACGGGATTATTCCTGAATAATTTTTGACAGGGCAATATGGATGTCAATGTTCATTATTTTCATAATTTAGCTCATCTATGATCCCAAAACCACTTTTGGACCGATCTGGCCACTTTGAGGCCGGTTCCCAGTACTCAGGTGAACCCGGAATATGGCAAATTAGGGATTATTTCTGAATAATGATGAACTTTGACATCCATATTGCCATGCCATAAATTATACAGAAAAAATCCCGTAATTTGCCTTATTCCGGTTCCAGGAGTACCGGAACCGGTCCCAAATCAAGTGGTTTTGGGATCATGGATGAGCTTGATTTTGAAAATGATGACTGACATCCATATTGCCCAGACAAATATTCAGAAATAATCCGTAATTTGCCATATTCAGATTTCACTGGATGGAGTACCGGGAACCGGTCCCAAAGTGGCCAGATCGGTAAAAGTGGTTTTGGTGATCATGGATGAGCTTTGTTTTGAAAATGATGAACTTTGACTTCCATATTGCCCAGTCAAAATTGTTCAGAAATAATCCCATAATTTGCCTTGTTCCAGGTTCCACGGAGTACCGAAACCAATGGCAGATCGGTCAAAAGTGGTTTTGAGGATCATAGATGAGCTTGATTTCGAAAATGATGTACTGACATCCATATTGCCCTGTCAAGTATTCAGAAATAATGCCATATTCCGGATCCACCGAGTTGCCAGTAACAGATCGGTCAAAATGGTTTGGTCATAAATGAGCTTTGTTTTGAAATGATGAACTTTTCCATATTGCCCTGTCAAAATTATTCCGTGTTCCATATTCAGTTCCACTGGTACCGGGAACCGGACCCAAAGTGTAAGATCGGTCCAAAAGTGGTTTTGGGGATCATAGATGAGCTAAATTATGAAAATGATGAACATTGACATCCATATTGCCCTGACAAAAATTATTCAGGAATAATCCCGTAATTATATTCAGTTCCTGAGTACCGGGAACCGGTCCCAAGTGGCCAGATCGGTCCAAAAGTGGTTTTGGGATCATAAATGAGCTTGATTTTGAAAATGATGAACATTGACATCCATATTGCCCTGTCAAAATTATTCAGGAATAATCCCGTAATTTGCCATATTCAGTTCCAGGAGTACCGGGAACCGGTCCCAAAGTGGCCAGATCGTTTCAAAAGTGGTTTTGGGATCATAAATGAGCTTGATTTTGAAAATGATGAACTTTGACATCCATCAAAAATTATTCAGGAATAATCCCGTAATTTGCCATATTCCGATTTCACTGGAGTACCGGGAACCGGTCCCATGGCCAGATCGGTCAAAAATGGTTTTGGGGATCATAAATGAGCTTGATTTTGAAAATGATGAACTTTGACATCCATATTGCCCTGTCAAAATTATTCAGAAATAATCCCGTAATTTGCCATATTCCGGATTTCACTGGGTGGGAACCGGTCCCAAAGTGGCCAGATAAAAGTGGTTTTGGGATGAGCTTTGTTTTGAAAATGATGAACTTTGGCTTCCATATTGCCCTGTCAAAATTATTCAGGAATAATCCCGTAATTTGCCATATTTCGGGTTCCACCGAATACCGGGAACCGGTCCCAAAGTGGCCAGATCGGTCCAAAAGTGGTTTTGGGGATCATAAATGAGCTAAATTATGAAAATGATGAACATTGACATCCATATTGCCCTGTCAAAAATTATTCAGGAATAATCCCGTAATTTTCCATAATCCGGGTTCCACCGGAGTACCGGGAACCGGTCCCAAAGTGGCCAGATCGATCCAAAAGTGGTTCTGGGGATCATGGACGAGCTAAATTTTGAAAATGATGAACTTTGACACCCATATTGCCCAGTCAAAAATTGTTCAGAAATAATCCCGTAATTTGCCATATTCCGGATTTCACTGGAGTACCGGGAACCGGTCCCAAAGTGGCCAGATCGATCCAAAAGTGGTTTTGGGGATCATAGATGAGCTTGATTTTGAAAATAATGAACTTTGACATCCATATTGCCATGCCAAAAATGATACAGAAATAATCCCGTAATTTGCCATATTCCGAGTTCCACCGGAGTACCGGGAACCGGTCCCGAAGTGGCCAGATCGGTCCAAAAGTGGTTTTGGTGATCATGGATGAGCTTTGTTTTGAAAATGATGAACTTTGACACCCATATTGCCCAGTCAAAATTATACAGAAATAATCCCGTAATTTGCCATATTCAGGGTTCCACCGGAGTACCGGGAACCGGTCCCAAAGTGGCCAGATCGATCCAAAAGTGGTTCTGGGGATCATGGATGAGCTTTGTTTTGAAAATGATGAACTTTGACTCCCATATTGCCCAGTCAAAAATTGTTCAGAAATATTCCCGTAATTTGCCTTATTCCGGATTTCACTGGAGTACCGGGAACCGGTCCCAAAGTGGCCAGATCGGTCCAAAAGTGGTTTTGGGGATCAAAGATGAGCTTGATTTTGAAAATGATGAACTTTGACACCCATATTGCCATGATAGAAATAGTTTTATTTCTGACCGTCCCTTGACCGGTTCCCCCGGGGTAGGGAACCTGCCCGTTCAATCCGGAACATCCCCGGAGGTGCAAAATCATTGGTCAGTATTGTCTGTTGGTAGAACAAAGATCGTAACATGAAAAAAATGTGTTTTTTTTTCCAAGATTTCTATCAACAAAATAGTGCGGGACCCAAAAATGGCCGACCTCCGTGTACGCACGAGAGCAAGCAGCAGTCAAGTGCTCAGTGCTCCATCGTTTTTTCGGATTTTTTCGCCGTAGTTGATTGTGAATACCCGCGAGTTTGCTCCTGCAGCATGCCAAAGGCCGGCCGTGGCCGTGGCAGTTCGAGTGCGGCCTCGAAAAACCCGCGAAGTTCGTCTACCGGCCGTGTGCAAAAAGGTAAACAAACCAACGCCGTGTCGGCCGCCATCGCGCAGGGGAGCGTCAGCGCTGAAGGCATCGACAAAAAGTTACTACATCCCGGATATGTCCCAAGATCACCAGTGCGAACCCGTTCCGGTTCATCAACATCCGCCATCATCCCCATCAGGAACGAGTTCCAGATGCTGAGCGACGACGAAGAAAATAACAACACCGACGGTAGCAGCACTACCGACGACGACGACGACGATGATGGTCGTGCACGGAAAAAAGTGCCGACGTCAAAAAAGAACAATTCTCTGACGGAACGAAGACCACCACCAATTTTTGTTTTGGACACGTTGGCGGACGATGTTGACGAGGTGCTGGAAGGCCTCGGATATTGTCTGAAAATCGGTAAGTCGGCAGTGCAAGTGATCACACTGAATAAAAAGAATTTCGACCTGGTGTTTGAAGAGTTGAAGCGTAGCAATTTCAACTTCTACACATTCAACCCCGAGAAGCCCCCTGTTAAGGTCGTCCTGCAGGGTTACCAAGACCGTCCGATCGCCGACCTGAAGCGACACCTATCGAACGCCGGAATAAAGCCACGGGAGATAAAAGTGCTCTCGCGAAAGACAACAGTCACGGGTACGCATACCCTGTACCTGTTGTACTTCGACCGCGGCACCGTCAAGATCCAAGACCTGCGGCGGACTAAGACGTTGGACGGTTTTGGGTAAACTGGCGGTTTTACACCAAGAACCCGACGGACGTAGCGCAATGCCACCGTTGCCAGAAATTCGGCCACGGCTCGCGGAACTGCAACCTCCGGCCCCGCTGCGTGAAGTGCGGTGAGTCACACCTCTCGGAGGCGTACTGCCACGAAAGGCGGACTTGGGGACAAGGCAGAACAAACCAAGCCACGCGTAAAGTGCGCGAACTGTGACGGCAACCATACCGGCAATTACCGCGGATGCGTCGCGCGCAAGGCCTACCTCGAGGAGCAGGAAGAGGAAGAAGAACGCTGCTGCTTTCTTCTATCCTCAGCGAAGTACGAGCGCAGCCGTTTCTGCAGCTGGACAGCGTACGGTTCCAGCGGACAACTCAGCGATCCCTCCTGGATGGGGGCGTTCGTTCGCCAGCGTGGTCGCTGCCGGTAGCGGCGATGCGGCCCAGCAAGAAGTCACCGGGGAAGATCTCTTCACCCTGCCGGAGTTCTTTGCTCTCGCGGGGGAGATGATGACACGGTTTCGGAGCTGCCGGAACAAGGCGGAACAATTCCTGGCCCTTGGGGAACTGATGATCAAACACATCTACAAAGGATAAATAACCTGTGATCTAGATATAAGCTTTCTCTTCCTCTATCCCTTTCCTTTGCAATTTTTGTAAGTTTTTTTGAATTTTTCTTACTCTTGCTAGTGCCTTAGTTAAAGAAATAATTGTTCCAAAATGGATTAAGATGCAACACACAGCTGAAAGGAACTCCAAAACTCTGTTATGCACTTCAAAATAACTCATTGTATCTTGATTATTCACCAATAAAACCGAATTGAAATTGAAAAATTGACCCAAAAATGGCCATTTTTGACCCTGTTTGACCCAGTGACCCACCGGAATATCTCCGGCCACCGGAACATTTCCGGGTTCTGCGGGTCATTTTCGGAAAATAGACATTCTAACGAGTCCAACTAATAAAGAAGTATGCAAATTGGTTGAGTTTTCGCTGAGTTATGGCCATTTTAGTGATTCCAATTTCACCCAGGCCTATACGGGTTAAAAAAAATGAGATAATTGATAAATTTCACGAATTTCACGCCGTCCATGGAATCGTCAAAAATCACTAACACTATATCAGTAATTAAACCAGGGCATTCACTCGCTTAATTCTAGAGTAGTTCATAAGATTATATTCATTCCTATTTGAGTTTGATAAATTATTCTTAAGAAAAATTGTTACATTTTCACACAAAAGTAAAATTTCACAGGATTTCAAGGAAAAAGCCAAATTTCGCGGATTTCACGCTGTCCGCGAAATCGTGAAATTTCACTAACCCTAAATATAATCAACTCAAAAGTGATTCATTGGGGACATTTGATTCATCAAATCTCCAGAATCTATGGAATCAAATAATTCTTATGATCCTTATAAACTGTTATCGTACCTCAATCAAGTCATTACAAACTTGGAAATATTCGAATCCTGATAGTCTTATCACTAGAATTAATCTCAGGGAATCTCAGTAATATCACGGATCTCTAAAAATTTCAGAAATCTTATGAATCGTAAAAGTTTCATGCATTTCATAAATCCACTTGTGATCTTACGCAAAAAGGTTTTATTTAAAATTAACTTTTACTACCCCGATCCCCATTTCCACAAGCATTTCGCAATACCTTGATGTGTTATACCCTAACAACCGTTCTCATAGCATATAAAAAAGGGGTTTCCCCTCTGCACGGAACCCCAATTCATCCACTGCGCCCCGTTAGCAGCAATAACCCTCACCGGGCCCTTTTTCTCCCATCGGTGGTGGTTTGATAGGCCTGATGCCCAGCAGCAGTGGTGATGTCCTCGAGGAGTTACGTCAATCGCAGCTTATCGCGCGGTGTCCTCCTACCAGAGCAAGTGCTCATAAATTCCAGTTTAGGACATGGTTGGTTCCCCCTCTTGAAAAAAAGTGGTTGTCAAATTTTCGAGGGGTAGTCCCGAAATTGAGAAAACTTTAAAAAAGGATTTTCGTAATAAAATGTGTTTTCTTAAGGTCACCCCTCGTAATCGTAATTTTTGGACGACCCCTTCACAAAGAATTTCCCAGCCCCTTGCCCAGTGGTGTGGCTGACTGACGATAATGATGCGTATAACAATGGACAGAAGGAGAGAGATCCGCCTCAGTCAGCAGCACGTACAAAAGTTTTTCCAAACGCGCGAGGGTTATCGCTCGTATAACTTGCTTTATTGTGCGCGTTGACGACGCCAGTGGGCCCAACCAGCAAAATGGGTGAAGGGGCGATTAAACTTTTTAATTGGTTGTTGTAACTATTTTTCTAACATATGTTTGCAGAATCCTAAGCAAACTATTCCATAAAAACATCATCTAATTAAACTTTTTTTTCTTCTTTCCTTCCAGGTAAATCATCACCCAGATCAACAACGAGTAAGAAATCCCATCCAAAACCCCAAACAAAAACCCGCCCCTAAATCCCTGCAAAGAGCTTTCACTTTTCGGCAAATGAGTTCCAATAACCGGGGTGCGCTTGAACACTTGAAGGTGGAAGGCTTACTCTCTTAATTTGGGGCGCGCGCGTCAAACTTTCGCAATCTGATCTTTAATCCTAGATTTTATTCGAGGGTGGGCTCTTTACGACGATGAGCAGGAGAGCTGAGAAAAAAAACGAGACTCGGTTTTTTGTGCTGCTGCTTCTTCTTGGGGTGAAGAAACCCCATCCGTAAATGTCGGTAATCTCCACCCGTGCCATTATCGCAAAACTTCAAACGACGATGGTGGAGGTCTGCTGTTTCCTTCAGCGCTGAAGAACGGGTGGGAATTGTAGGGTGACAGGGTAGAAAGTGCCTGTTTGGGACTAACCAGTTTTGACCAATAACTTTTTCTACCATGGACATAACCCGATAATCTATTGGGATATTGACCTTTTTGGTCATTATTGATGTAAAAATTATCATTCACTCCGCTTTAAATTAGCCATGTTAGTTTTTGAAAAACAACTTATCCTACATCTTAAAACGGATTTCTACACTTTGTATGTAAAAGCAGTCTTTCTGGACTTCATTTCTGGACTCTGTAATTGGAAATATCTTTGAAAGCCATGGCTTTAAGTGTAAATTACATCATGTACACAGCAAATAAAGTAGTAATCCAGCTGCGTGTAAAAGGCTTGGGTGTAAAATAAATTTTGCATTATTTTATGAAATTCTGTGTAATATTACACCTTGCCCATCAGTATGGGAAACCTACTTGACCGAAATGTCAAGCTCACATATGAGCAATTCTCTACGAAATCGGTCTTTTTTCTTCAATTTTAATTTTTGTATTTTTTAATCCGACTAAAACTTTTTTGGTTCCTTCGGTATGCCCAAAGAAGCTATTTTGCATCATTAGTTTGTCCATATAATTTTCCATACAAATTTCGCAGCTGTCCATACAAAAATGATGTATGAAAATTCAAAAATCTGTATCTTTTGAAGGAATTTTTTGATCGATTTGGTGTCTTCGACAAAGTTGTAGGTATAAATACGGACTACACTGGAAAAAAAAATGATACACGGTAAAAAAATTGGTAATTTTTATTTAACTTTATCACTAAAATTTGATTTAAATTTTTATTTTTATTTTTGATATGTAGAGGACATAAAATACCAACTTTTCAGACATTTCCAGGTTTGCAAAAATCATTGACGAGTTATGAATTTTTTTTTGAAAATAGTCGCATTTTTCATTTTTTAAATTAAAATGATACACAAGTTTGCACACTTTTGGCACAAAAATATTTTTTGAAAAGCTGAGAAAATTCTCTATATTTTGCTTCTTCGGACTTTGTTGATACGACTTTTAGTTGCTGAGATATTGCAATGCAAAGGTTTAAAAACAGGAGAAGTCTCACCCAAACAGCCCACCATTTTTTGTTATGTCGATATCTCAGCAACTTATGGTCCGATTTTCAATGTTAATCCATGAAAAATTTGTGAAATTTTCCGATCTTTTCGAAAACAGCGGCGGGCGGGCTAAGGCGCCAGTCCTTACTGTAGGTGCTGGGTTTGAGTCCCGTCGGTTGCAACTTTTTTTTGTGTTTACAAAAATTGTACATGCAGCGTGTAATATTAAGTGTCTTTTTTGACGAAGGTGATGTGCATGCTTTTGCTTGCGATTTTACCATCGGATTTTTTGCTGTGTAGGGCCATCACAAATTAGCCAACAAGCTATTTGACAATTGTCCTATCGGTTGAGATATTACAATTTTCGGTCATCTACCTATGAGACCATTGACCTATTTGACCATATATCTATTGGGGACAACAACCTTTTGAGGTTTTCAAATTCAGGTCATCTACCTATTGGAATAACAACCTACCGTGGCCAAGAACCCGTTGGCCAATAAAAAATTTAATATTAGTTTGACCTTGAACCAAATAGGGGATGGCGTCGCTACACAGTAAATAAAGTAGTATTCCAGCTGCGTGTAAAGGCTTGGGTGTAAAATAAATTTTGCATTATTTTATGAAATTCTGTGTAATATTACACCCTGAAATATGTAGCCCATCAGTATGGAAAACCTACTTGACCGAAATGTCAAGCTCAAATATACGTTTATCCTTTCCATTTTTCATCGGTCTGATGGCCGAGCGGGCTAAGGCGCCAGTCCTTACTATAGGTGCTGGGTTTGAGTCCAGTTGGTTGCAACTTTTTTTTGTGTTTATAAAAATTGTGCATGCAGCGTGTAATATTAGGTGTCTTTTTTGACGAAGGTGATGTGCATGCTTTTGCATGCGATTTTACCATCGGAGTTTTTGCTGTGTATTTTTAGACCACGTTTTCCACTTTTTCTCTATCGAAACCGACTACTTTATCGACTTCATTTTGCTGGGCGAAATAGGGCGCCGTCTATTTTTAGACGATGACTCAGCACTTTTCCACTCTTGCACTAAGAAAAACCAGATGGCAGCACGATGTAACGCCACGTCCCTATGGGCTTGATGTTGTTTTGGATCGAAAGTGGATGGGCCAAATTGTATGGAATTTTTAAATTACATCAAATTTTTTCCAAAAATACGTGTTTTATTTTATTAAAGCATATTTTTTTTCGATATGGGTATCAAATGGTCGTGAATTTGTCATGCATTTCGATTGTAATAATCTTTTTCAAATACTTAAAATTTTTATAAAGCTACTGATTTCTGAAAAATACTCAAAATTTGATTTTTTTTAAACATTGGTATAAGGGGTATCGGAAATTTGTCATACATACAACTACGTGTTTTTGAAAAAAAGTTCAAATTTTTATTTATTGCAGTATCAAATGATTAGGATTTTATATGCTTTTCAAAAGTAACTATTTTTTTGTTAATACTAAACATTTTAACACATTTCTCATTCTCTCGAGAATCTACAAAAATAAATAGTTTTTTTCCACAAAATTGGTTATAAAATGATTAGACATTTTTCATACATAAAAAAAAAACAAATTTTTAGGTCAACAGCATTACCTTGGCGGTCGCTATTGCGGGATTCATACTCGAAACTAGGTGCCCAAGTAACATTTTTTTCCAGGTGTTCTACAAGAGCTATTCAAGATAGCTACAGCATAGCAGTTTGGACCGCGGTAGGATGAAACTCTCTTCAAGTACTCTTCCAAATTCCTGAAGAAGTTTTGAAGAAAATTTTATCCTACCGCGGTCCAAACTGCTATGCTGTGCTATCTTGAAAGCTCTTGAACTCCTGGAAAAAAATGTTACTTGGGATGTCCAAAGGCTTGAAACGGTGAGACAATCCAAAAGGTAATCCATATTTAGGTTCTTATACTTTTCAAAAATAAATGGTTGAGTATTTGAAAAAATATGTTATTATTTTCGAAATGTTTGAAAAATATATTATTTGACACCCATATTGCAATACATAAAATTGCAAATTCTTATGCAATGATAACATTCGATATGTATGAAAATTGTCCAATCATTTTATAACCAATTTAATTACATTTTTATACTCTGTATTTTCGAAAAATAGTCGAAATTTTAGTTCTTAAACTTAAATATATACCAAGTTTTGTAAAATTTGTGAGTATTTGTGTTCCTGCTTTCGAAATGTATGACAAAACACGATCATATGATGCTCACATTTCAAAAATGAATAATTTGAGCATTAAAAAAAAAGTCCTGTGAAATTTTTTAGTATATTGAGAAAAGTATCATAACTCTCAAAAAGAATGAAAATTGTCGATCATTATATTCGATTACTTCTTCAAAAAATCACTAGAGTTTCCAGATAATTTTATTATTGCTTTCGATTTTTTTTTATTTCCGATCATTTGACATCCATATTGCAATAACTAAAATTTTGAGTTTTGCCTTCCTCGCGTTACTGAGGAAAGGCTATAAAATCACTCGAAAAATGAACTTCTCAATTAGACCTCCTAGACCCACCGTCATGTATACCTATCGAATCAGAATCAAATTCTGAGTAAATGTCTGTGAGTGTTGATCAAAAAATTGTTACTCGATTATCTCGACATTGGCTGAACCGATTTTGTCCGTTTTGGCATCATTCAATCCGTCTTGGGGTCCATAAGTCGTTTTTAAAAATTATGCAGTTTAGTTAACAACTTCAAAAGTTATGCTAAAAAACTAACTTAATCCACCTATGTGGTTGGAGCCTTTCTCACTTATTTCAAAAAAAAAAAAAACGGAATCGACGTAACACCTTATAATGTGGCCCTCTTAAACCTTGCGGTTTCGTCAACGGATCCACAGGCGTGTATCGTTCTTTTTGCGACAAGACTCCACCTCCCGGGTCTCCTAAGTGTGAAGGTATGGGCACGGGGAGAGGGCACCGAATACCTATATTTACACTTAGAATTTTTTGCGTTCGCCCCGGGATTCGAACCGGTGACCTCTGGATTGTGAGTCCAGTGCGCGGTCCGATTGATCCACACAGGCAGACACAGACAGACTTATTTCCAACAATGGCTGATATGATGGAATTGTACAAAAATTTAATCTATTTTTAATATCCGGAATAAAAAAGTACATCAATATCACTTAAGTGGCCATACCTCGAGACAGGGTTGCCAGATCTTCAATGTTGTGGACTCATTGGAAAGGTATCTTGATTACCTAACCAACGATGGGTCGGATGGTGGATCCGGACATAGTTTACATACATTTAAGTGAGATCCGGCTTCCAAAAAGTACATCAATATCACTTAAGTGGGCATATCTCGAGACAGGGTTGCCAGATCATCAATGTTTTGGACTCGTTGGAAAGGTCTTTTGATAACCTAACCAACGATGGGTCGGATGGTGGATCCGGACATAGTTTACATACATTTAAGTGAGATCCGGCATCCAAAAAGTACATAGATATCACTCAAGTGGACATATCTCGGGACAGGGTTGCCAGATCTTCAATGTTTTGGATTCGTTGGAAAGGTCTTTTGATAACCTAACCAACGATGGGTCGGATGGTGAATTCGGACATAGTTTTCATACATTTAAGTGAGATCCGGCTTCCAAAAAGTACATCAATATCACTTAAGTCGGGATATCTCGAGACAGGGTTGCCAGATCATCAATGTTTTGAACTCGTTGGAAAGGTCTTTTGATAACCTAACCAACGATGGATCGGATGATGGACCCGGACATAGTTTACATACATTTAAGTGAGATCCGGATATATGTGAAAACACATTTGTATACATAACTTTTGAACTACTTATCGAAACTTCAATCTGTATAAAACTCGATCTATGGGACCCTAAACCAAGTCGAATGCAACAGGTTCGGGTCAAATCGGTTCAGCCAGTGCCGAGAAACATGAGCTAGTTTGTTGGTCACATACATACATACACATACACACACACATACACACAGACATTTGTTCAGTTTTCGATTCTGAGTCGATATGTACACATGAAGGTGGGTCTACGACGTTTTTATACAAAGTTCAATTTTAGAGCAGGATTATAGCCTTACCTCAGTGAGGAAGGCAAAACGATTTTAACAAAAGTCCGGAAGATTGTAAAAAGGGTGGTCTCTCCAACGCGTCCAAAACATTGAAGATCTGACAACCCTATCAAAAGTTAAAAGCACTTGAATGTTATTTACGCACTTTTTGGAGGCTGGATCTCAGATCAAGCATGAATTGAATTGAAGATCAGACTACCCTATCATAAGTTGTTAGCACATTAGTGCCCTGCAATATGAAGAACTGACTACAACTACAACAACTTTTTGATTAAAATGAAAGATTTTAATTAAAAATCAAAAATATTAGGAAGTGTTTTTCTTAAATAAAAAGTATATTCTACCTTTTCAAGGCCTTAAAAACTGTTAAAACATCTGAATTCTACAAACATTAAATTCATTTATATCCTCCCCCATCTTCACCTTTGAGATTTGTTAGATTTTCGTCTGCCAGATTTTCCCAGATTTTTGATCGATACTTTGCCAGATTTTCCAAATTATGACCTTGTAACCCTGATAATGAGTCAAATTGATAAAACACTGAAAAACACCGCCATTTTGTGTCTATTTTGGATAGCACCCTTTAAATGGCGCCAACCACCTAAAAGTGGATAAATTATTTAGTTTTGTGAAAATTTTGAGTATTTTCAAAAGAATAACCGTGGCATGAGTTTGATTCAAAACGGAAAACCGGGTTGTTAAAAATGTGATGCCCAATGGAAGCTTTGTGGCTCGAGTCAGGCTCGAAACTAGTTGGGCTCAAAACTAGTTGGGCTCAAAACTAGTTGGGCACAAAACAAGTTAGGATCAAAAACGGATTCGATCAAGAGCTGAGCCCAAAACCAGCTAGGTCCAAAGTGACCGGACCTTCAAAAGAGTTGTGTCGCCCCAAAACAGCTCCACCACCATCTTAAACTCGTGAACAAGAAAAAAAATGCTTGTCACTTCCACTTTGCTGTTATGGGAATTCTTCGCCCATCGTGTCCCGTTGTCGGTCTGGATGAGCAGTCTTCCTGCTTGCTCTGGTCTACATCCAACTCGTCCCGGACAACGTCGACGCTGACGTCTTCATTTGCGATAATGGGGCTAGCTTTCACAATTTCTCCGATGATTTTATTTCGTCGCCCGGTCGTCCTCCTCTTTGATCTGAACAAAAGCCAGAGATGTTTCGAGCAAATTGATCGAATGTCACGAATGTGACAACGGAATCTCGTTTGAAGACCGGGGGTGTTAGGGTGGGTGTTTGGTCACACATTTCTAAGGAATAAAAAAACTTTTCGCGTTCAATTTGTTGAAATATTAAGCTCATCACCGGCGACCACAACCACTCAAAAGTGTCATTTTTCATCCACAAGGGGTTTCGAAAATGGCAGCAAAAAAAAGAAAGGATTTCGCCCGTCAATCCCGAGGCCCCTGGAAAACTTACCAATTTCCGGGCTGACGGCGAGTGGCGGTGAGACTGATAAGTCCTGTTTTTGGTCCGTTTCCTTGCTCGGCAGCCTTTTTGAAATGTTGGAGAAAGGATTCTTTTTCAGAAAAGAAAAAATAAGATTGTTGGGTGACAAAAGGAAGACGAGGATTTGTGTTCAATCGTTTTCGTCCAATTGAGAACTTCCTGGACCGGTCCGAGGGGTCCAGTTTCTGAGGACAATAGCGAACGCCTCGAGATTACTCCCACGTGGGGAGGTTCGGTCTGCCGGCGTGATTTGGCCAATTCGATTCAGAGGGTACTGCATTAAGTTGGATTCTTGGGGAGAGGGTTATGATTGGAGGCAGATAGCATTATACAGCTTTTGATGGGGAAAATGGGGCGAAATCAGGGGAAGATTACCTACGTGAGGGGAGATAAGATAAATTGATGATTTTGGACTTTGAAATTCGACAAACTTGGACATTTCGATTATTGAAAAAAACTTGACTTCAATTACGGACTTCAACTTTAAAGAAAGTATGCCATAAATAAAATATTTTAAGTTCAGATTGCATGTCAATCATTTTGGACCAGAAATCTATCAGCTAAGACCTGAATTCAAACAGTTTATACCAGAAGTCAATCAGTTTAGACCAGAAGTCAATCAGTTAAGACCAAAAGGCAATCAGTTTAGACCAGAAGTCAATCAGTTTATACCAGAAATCAATCACTTTAGACCAGAAATGCATCAGTTTAGAACACAAGGTAATCAGTTTAGACCACAAATTAATCAGTTTAGACCAGAAGTCAATCATCTAAGACCAAAAGGCAATCAGTTTAGACCAAAAGTTAATTAGTTTAGACCGAAAGTCAATCAGTTTAGAATACAAGTCAAGCAGTTGCGAGCACAGGTCAACAAGTTTATATTACAGGGAAATAAGTTTATACAAGTTTATATTACAAATCAATAGTCAATCAATTTAGACCAAGATTTACAAGTTTACTCAAGAACAACCTGCACCAACAATTCACAACCCGAAAAACTCTTCAAGATACTTTAACCACTTCCCTCACTAAGCCACCACTTGACGTCTGTGTTAGTAGCGAAATTCCGTCCAAACAACTTTCACCCCAGAAAAAAAACTGTGTCTCCTCAAACACAAACTCCAATCTGGAAAAGTCCCGCCGCCGCTCCCAAGTATTACGGGAACAATCCCTCGCTCTCGCGACACACATTATTTATGAGCGAGCCCGAGGGGGGGTGCCACTTGGCGCGGGGAAAGTGCATCCGTAGCGAACTTTTCCCCGAGTATGTCAAAGTTTTGCACTCGAGGAAGTGAGAGAGACGAAGGTTGAAAAAAAGAACATCAGCAACAGAAGCGCACTCCTTTTAAAGATGGCGTCGATTGTGGCGAGTTTGGGGAGGGGGTCCAGGGGGAATTCCCTGCAGGGATCTACAAGTGCTAGTGTTTTGTGGCCCCTCGCGGGCCGTTCTCCTTCCTTCGTGGAGCACCGGATTTTGTTAATGACAGATAAAATTCTCTGCTTGTTGGTTGAGATACAACTTTTGCTGCGAGCTTATCTGGAAATGGGGACACAGTTGAAAAGAAAACTTAATTTTTTTAATTGAAAAACAATTTTAGCATCTGGTATAACTGTGTATAACTACTGGTATAACTGGTATAAAACTGGTATAAACACAAATTTTGAATTTCCGACGAACTGTCATACTGTGCAAGCGCCCGCAGAATCAGCTGGACAAACTTATCGCACCATATTTCGTAGTTATTATTATTTGTTGATGGAGCCCGTTTCTGGTCTGGGCCATGAAGAGGAGTGAGGGGGGTGTAGAGGGTCAGAACCCCGAGTAAATAATCCCAGTTCTGTGCTCCAGATTCCGAGCTTGCTACAACTGACACAGTCCCCTCCAACCGTCCAGTTGGTAGACCAGTAGTCCAGAGGGAGAGGAAAGGACAGTTAAGACAGAACACAAGCTGTTTAATATTTCAGGATCATCATTGACAGCTAAAGTTGCTCAGTTTTGGGCTGCGTGAGGGTGATAGGAGGAAGCTGGGGAGGCATCTCTGTGGGAATAACTCTAATAGAGCGGACCCCCACACAGAAAGAAGTGACACGTTGCAATTCCTGTCTCCGGGATTATATTGGGAAAATGTCCTGAAATGGAACGAAATAGCGTTGGTTCTGTGGAGAGATGTTTTGATTGGTTCTGGGGAAAGGAGAGTGTGTGATATGAAATGATGCTGGTTTTTGGACTGGCGGCAGGAATCATATTGTGAATTTATGATTTATAAATGTTTTTGCATTACGGTGCAGGACTCGGATGTTATCCAAGATATGTCCATTCCACGAGACCGCCAATCAGAAACAGATTTTGATTGGTCTTTTTTTATTCAAGTCATGCAAGAAAAAGTGTTCAGGAGGGAAAATTTACAAAATTCTCTCGAATTTTCGTAAAAACGTTCAAACCCACATGCACTTCATGATTTTTAATCAAGAAACAACTTCCCAAAAACTTATACCAGCTTCGCTGCATCAAAACTTTCTGCCATGTTTCGCCTCCCCCAAAATTTAAGTGCAGATTATTTGAGCCACTCCATTTTGCCGAACAGACACTCCACCCCCATATTATGAATGCTTTATGTGGCTGAAATATTCCTAGTTTTTCCATCCATTCCACTCTTTTCGAAAAGCAACTTCATTCGCTAGTTTTCTCCGCTTTTCCCGCACTAAACCACTCGCCAACCCAGGAACACCGGAAAGCCGGTTCCTTCCTCGCTACTCTGAAAGTGTGCATGCCAAATGTTTGAAACTGGCAAATTTTGCGCTCATAAAATTGTACACTCTATGGTAGCCGTCGGGGGAAAAACCGTGTTCTTTGGAGTTTTTCAACTCTGATTTAACCCTTGTGAGTTCGACATTGCTTTTGCTACAAATACAATAACAAAGCTACTAGTAACGAGCAAATAAACAAATGAACAAATGAACAAATGAACAAATGAACAAATGAACAAATGAACAAATGAACAAATGAACAAATGAACAAATGAACAAATGAACAAATGAACAAATGAACAAATGAACAAATGAACAAATGAACAAATGAACAAATGAACAAATGAACAAATGAACAAATGAACAAATGAACAAATGAACAAATGAACAAATGAACAAATGAACAAATGAACAAATGAACAAATGAACAAATGAACAAATGAACAAATGAACAAATGAACAAATGAACAAATGAACAAATGAACAAATGAACAAAACATTTAAATCCCTGCACCTCAGAAGGTTAACACTACCGCGGAAGTCGAACCCTGTTCCGTGAATTTTCTACAAGTGGTGAAATGTTTTACCCACCACCCTATTACCACCACCGCCACTTTTATCGTAACAACCACGGCCGTGGCCACATTGAAACTTGAACCTCATTAGGATGCCGAAATGGAAGAAACGCACACACAAAACCACAGCGAGAGCTTGGTTGGATTGCACACACACACACACACACGCACACTCGAACAAATCCATACAAACATTTATGTACAAACATTCAAAACACGGCTCGCGCTCGCGAGAAATGCACGAAAATCAATAACTTATGCTTTTCAGTACCTCTTGGTTGGGATCTGGGATGCGAGTGTGCTTTTGGGGTGAAAACAGGGGTTTTAAGTGTGTTATTTATTTGAGTTTGGGCTGTTTGCATTCAATTTTATGAATAGTGTAAGAGACGCTGAAATTACGAGATTTTTGTTTAAATTAATATTGGAACATAAATAACAAAACCTTTTTCAAATAACCTAAGTGATTAATTCCTTTCTCACAATATCAGTTACGAAATTTTACAGTTTGCTTTTGATTGCGCCTGAATGTTTGCAATCCCAATTATCAATTGCTAGGCAACTTGTGCTTAGACAATCATCACATCCCATGGCGAAATCCAGTCTGCACTTTGCTAAAGAGCCCATTAAGAAAAGCTTAAAATAGTAGTTTATGCAACAAGTTGCAAAGAGGATTTTTTCAGCACGAGTCGTGCATTTATCCAACGAGGTTCACCAAGTTGGATAAATACGAAGAGTGCTGAAAAAATCAAGTTTTGCAGCAACACACACTGAGTGAAATTTTATGTCAAATTTTCATGTATTTTGTCAATAAATCGTTTAAATCAAAAAAAAATTGAAAAGTGTTACTTTTCGAAACAGGTGCTGAAAAGTTCAACTTTTCAGCAACCATTTGAGTTCTGAAAAGTACAACTTTTCAGCATTTATTTTGAAAGTGTTGCTATTCGATTCTGTTATTTTTGGTACAGAAAAGTAGGCTTTTTCGTCGTTCAAGAATGACAGGAAAAGTAAGTAGTTTCACGACGAAATTTCAAAAAGTTAGTTTCTAGCTGATCTGATTTACAACCACTAAAATTATTTCTTTGCATAACTATTGAACAATTTAATCAAACTTAACAATTTTAAATACCAAGCTAAGGGAATCGAAACTGGACCGAATGGAACTGATCTGGACTAAATTCGTCCAGCCAAAGCCGAGAAAATCAAGTGAATAGTTTTGATAAACATCCAACGTAATTTTGAAAAAAAAAATAAATTAAATTTGAAAGTTATCATGAAAATGAAAGCATTGAACGAGAATTAAACCACCGTTGGTAACATGATAACTATGAGGGACCAATCCTAAAAAACCCCTGCCAAGAAAAACACGGGGAATTCCCCACCAGCCATCAATAAACTCAGCGCAGCCCACGAGCCCTCCCCCTCTTGAAATCGCATCTCTCTCCCCCCCCCCAATCCAAGCAGTTGCCAGCAGGTTGCCTTGTAACTGCACGCGAAAGATTTGTTTTGCTTACAGTTTTATTACACTTACGGCCGGGCATATTCGGTCCTTGCTGACTGTTACTGATATTTGGAGGGTTTTGTGCGGGTGGAGGTTTTATTGCACCTTCACCATGTTTAGGGCCTGGAGGGGGTGCTTTTCCGGCGACGTTTTCGACGACAGCACGAAAACCATATGTTTTGGGTTTTGTTTTTCCAAGGTGGATCAATTTAGTACCGAGAAATTGAGCGGAGGCAGTTTCCTTTATTTCAGGACGGTGAAGCTCACGTTTAAGGCACTCGTCTGCTGATATTGAATTCAAGCAAATAAAAAGCTTGATTGAAGCTCCTGAAAGTTTGCTATCTTCAGGATACTTCCGAAACTTTCAATTCCATTTCAAGAAGTCTAGATTAAATTCCTAGTAAATCATATATCAACCTGTCAGAGCCAATGTTTCATCGTCAACCCCCCTTGTAGAAAACCCCACCGGCCACAATCAATTTCAATCCATCATAATTTATTACCCTCTGGGGAGCAACGCTGGAAAAGCTGGTTTCTCTCTGCTTCGAAACGCAATTTATACAAAACCCTTGTTGGAAACATTTTTGTATTTCAGTTTATTTCTAAGAAAATCGAGCATTTTGTTAATGCACAGCCTGAAAGATTGTCCAACGAGGATATAAAACCGTTGACCTTTTGAAGCTTATATTTTTCCAATATTTTCAAGAAAGAATGTTTTGTTATATTCATCTAACATAATTTCCTCAGAGCACAATGAATCGTGTTTTTTTAAGTTCCGCCAAAAAAATAAATTTAGCTATACAGCAATTTCATTTGAAAAGAGCCTAATCCGAAAAAAAAGTTCTCCGATCGGGCTCAAAATTTTTCTGGGGGTTCCTTGGCCAAAATAATTAGACCCTTATTTTTTTGTTTGGCCATTAGGGTGATCTAAAAAATGGCAATTTTCGTCATTTTTCGCAAAAACCTTTTTTTTTGAAAAATCATATCTCCGCACCATTTCATCCGATTTTAGCTGTCTTAGACGCAAAAGAAAGGTGATGAGTTTGGCTATTTGGGAAAAATAGTTAGAAGTTTAAAAAATCTAGCTTACCCTTTGAAAAAGTCACATGAAAACTTAAAATGGCATTTTGACCGTGTCTGGGACCAAAGAGCCTATGTCTGAAAATATTTTTATCGGATTCCTCGGAAAATTTCACATAACCTATCAAAAAAATGGCGATGTCGAACCATACGTTTTGGAGATATGATTTTTTGAAAATATAAACTGAGTTTTTCGACGCGCCACGCGCAAAAACGAAAAAATGACGACATCGGCAAAAAATCAACTTTTTTCACTAAAACTGAGATAACTTTAAAATTTCAGCGATGACCTATTTACGCCATTTTAAGTTTTCATGCGACTTATTCAAGTGGTAAGCTAGATTTTTTAATTTTCTTACTATTTTTCCCAAATAGCCAAACTTATCACCTTTCTTTTGCGTCTAAGACAGCTAAAATCGGATGAAATAGCACGGAGATATGATTTTTCGAAAAAAGAAGTTTTTGCGAAAAATGACGAAAATTGTCATTTTTCAGACCACCCTAACATGGCGTAGGTCACCCTAATGGCCAAACAAAAAAAACGGGTCTAATTATTTTGGCCAAGGAACCCCCAGAAAAATTTTGAGCCCGATCGGAGAACTTTTTTTTTCGGTTTAGGCTCTTTTCAAATGGAATTGCTGTATAACAAACAATCAAAATATCGATCTTTTCAATTAATATAAGGCTGATTTTATTAAAAAAAAAACGAGAACACTACACTTCATTTTTTTAACTTTCCTTATATTTTCTAAACTTTATTTAAACATTTTTTCAAAGGTACTATTTATAATTGATTTGGAAAAAATCTAATCTTTATTCAAATTGGACCATTACAAATTATTTCAGTGTTAATTTCGAGCCTTTTAAAAACTTCGATATAAACTTGGGGGGAAAAATCAATAAAATGTATATTAAAATAGTTAATAATTGTTTAAATGAAAATTCAGAGCAACGGAAATAAAATTTTCAGTGCTAGGACCAGGGAGATTGTCTTGAGATTGTCAAAGATAAAAAAGCGATCAAACTTTTTTTTAAGATTTAAAACTACAGTCCAGACCCGATTATCCGAAGGTTTGTTTGGGTCTTCGCGCCACACCACAATATTCATCTTATTGGTCGCAGTGGTAACAAGGCTAAAAAAATGGGTCTCCGGATCATCGAATCAGGAACAAAAAACAAAATTTTCTTACTTTTAACTTCAAATTTGAGTTTTGCGACCCCATTTTAGTGAAATTTAAATGCTTAGTTGCATATTAAATAGAAAAATTCTTTTTTTTTTTAATATTTCATCACCGCCGTTTTGGCCGCCATCATGAATTCAAAAATTCTAAATCACCTTTGGGTAGTTTAGAGGCCATGCTAAAGCTCAAAAATTAAAAATAAGACAACGATTTTTTTTTCGTGATTTGATTATCCGAAGTTTTGTGATTATCCGAAGTGAAATTTTGCCAAAGCGTTTGGATAATCGAGTCTGGACTGTAATGTCAAATCGACTGTTTTCATGTTTTTATAGCTTTGACATTTAAGTGTTGCTAGTTCAACGTATTATTTGGATTTTGCCTTTTACTTTTTGGATTATATTTATTAAATTGTTGAAACTTTATTTAAATTTTATTTATTTTTATTGCAACTAAAGACCACATTTTGTCAATTTAAAAAAATAGGTCTAAACAGAACAACATTTGAAATTTCATGAAAATGTGAATCATTTGACTAAAAAACGTCAATTTTTGGCAGAAAATTTATATAAGAACACGAAGTTTCTAATTTGCAAATGATTTGCTGCGTTTTTTTTTTTTTGAAAAAAAAATCTATTGTTTTAAGGATTTTACGGAATAAAATAAAAATTACATTTTTTTAAAGAATGAGTAAGAAACCATTTTTTTATTTACTTTATGTATTATTTCAGAATTGGTTATATGCATTATTGATAGAAAAAGTATTTATTTTATGAATTTTAAATGCATGATTTTAATAATCAAAACCATTTGAGGTATTTTGCATAGATTTAAAAATGTCTCAGATTTAATTTCTTTTAATAAATTTAAAATTAAAAATAAAAACGTTACTTGATCCACCTTAAGGTGGTTGGTGCCTTCCTCGCGTTCATGTTGTATTTTAGGTGGTATTTATAAATTCATTTAAGAGTTTTTTTTATTTTTTTTTAATTTTATTTTTCATTTGTTTTTTTTTAATTATTGATTTTACATGAACAGCAATTTTCAATTCTTTTTTTTACCAACTCTTCAAAATAATGGTGAAAAGTCTCATGAGTTATATATTTCAGTAAAAAGTTCGTGTAAATCTTTGTCGAGACAAAATGATGCAGCAACATAATTAATAAAGATTTTTCCAGAAGAGACGCAGACACTGCTTAAGCGATGTGGCAACCGGGTGATACGCATGCAAGGGGTTGTGGCTGCCAATCCCCCACGTGGTCAAAAAGTCAAAAAAGCAAAAAGACCTGGCCTTTGAGGTTATGCAAAAATCACCCTTTTTTTTAGCTACAAAAAAACTTTTTCTTGGCATAACTTTAAAAGTACTTCACTAAACAGAATAAAATTTAATAGGGTCTTAGGGGACCCCAAAACGAATAGAATAAGGGCAAAAACTAACGTTGTAAAATGTTTGTTCCAGAAAAATTGAAAAACTATGAGAAAAACTGCGATTGGCCAAAAAGTTAATACCGTAGGCTTATAGTGCATGAAATTACCTATCTTTTGACCTATGCACTATGGGGTTTCAGGCGGCCATAAATCGAAAAACCGACATACTCTAATTATTTTTTTGAGCATGAGCATGAGCATGAGCATGAGAGACCACCCATGGTTGTCCTTCTCCGTTGCTGAACAGGACCGTAATATCCTATCAATTCAACGATCATACGCTTCAACGATCTAATGGTGTTTCCCTTATCAACAGCATGTATGAATGCGCTGAAAAGATAAAACATCAAGATCATCAAAACAAGATCTGAAACAAATAGGTAACAGTCATTGGCCACCAACGGCGCCCGCCATGTCAGTTTGTAGATCTCGGGGGGATTGGGACGGGAATGTTAGTTAGCACAGGCTGCTACCAAGGGTGGGTTCTATACGATATCCACACCCCCGCGTGTGCCGGAAAACTACTTCTACTTGGGATTTTGTTAGTGGGTAAGGGTAATGGCCAGGATTCAACATAGAGGATGATGATGCGACCCAATAATCGATAAATTTCGTTAAATAGGGTGGTGTATTATTCTCAAGGCAAACAATCGGATGCTGCGGATGAGACTATTCCCGTTTATTTGTTGTTGAGTTTAGCATAAATGATTCAATCTTAGACAGCCGGCTGTGGAAAGATAAAATCAAAATTATGTGTAATTAAAAGGTGAAATATTATACTCAGCGTAACATATTTACGTAGAGTTGACCTGAGACTATTTATACTTTTAAATTATTATAAGATGAGCGACCAATTAATTACTTATGAGTTATGAGTTATCTGAAGGACTTGAACAATCGCGTTGAAACAATATTTGTCACCGTGCTTTACGAACTATAATGCTAAAAGGTATTTTCGTGGGAAACGAATGGTCGAATATAATTTATATTTTGCTAACGCAATTATGAACGAATCTTCCCATGAAACAATCGCTAATTATAGAACAAAAAAAAAAAAAACCCCCGGCTGTGATGTGTATCAAATACATGACTAACAAGAAAGACGATCGCGATATTTGAATTTTACAATCTAACTAAGTAGAAAAAAGCCACGTCAAACATAAACATACAGGTCACCACAAAACGGACTGCCTCAACTGTTATCGTGACCACCAGAGCCAGCTGCACCTTCGCACATACACGTACGCAAGCTCCCGAAAAACTAACCGACGACGAACGACGCGAAAAGAACATGCGACCCGACGGACAAGCATCGCAAAACGGACTCGATTGTTTTTTTAATGAGACATGATTTAGATTTATCGACCGATTCTGTAGGTTTTACGCGGCTTTAAATATTTATTGAGCTAAATATGGAAAAAGAACAAATTAAACTCATTCACACTCTCATACACGCATAAACCAATATTCATTTTTATATGAAATGATAAATGTTAAAATTCTTAACATTAATGCAAGTTAGATATTTAAATCAGACTTTTAAATTACTTTTGAAATTTTACCAGAATTTCTCAAAGATATCAATATAATGAAATCAGCCTGTAATGCAGCAGAACAAACTTCCAAAATAACTTAGCACTCTAAATTGGGTAGAATTTCCAGCAATAGTAGAATATCTATAATTCCGGACAAGCGTGCCTATTGTCAAAGCTCTCACAGACACTCACATGCTCAAACACTTACACTCATACACTCACACATACTTGAGATGTCACAAAGAAACGAGCTCACCCGGGTCTTGAAGACTGGAAATCGCTCGCCGTTCCGCATCCGCCACCGCAGCATCGAATTCTGGTTCAACCCAACCGCCCGACGACTGCAGCGCCGCACAAATCCATTTGTCGTCGGCCTCACTGCTCCATGTGTTCGACATCCGGTCTACGGACATCCGCTCATCTCAAATCCCCAACTAACTTAAACGGTTTTCGCGAATTTCACAAAACTTCTGCTCAAAACAACCCACCCCCCTTCGCCTACCCACCACGCACAAACCCAAGCTCAACATAAAACGAAATCACCCAATCAGCTCGTAGTAGGCCTTGAATTTTCCTCTCTCATTCATGGCGGCTGAATTAATCACACTGCCAACCTCTCTCACACACACATTAACACAAACCACACCGCCACTCCCTTCACTACACTTTCTCACAACACTCTGCCAACCGTCTTTGTATCAAAGGCACCACCACACTAACACTGCAACGTTTTCACACACTCTCTCTTTCTCTTCACCTTGGGAGAGAAAACACAGGAGCGCCAAACGGTGGCTTCCCTGAAAAACGCGTGAAACAGCCGAAATTCAATCGTTCGGAGACATCTCAAACTCGATTATTTTATATAAACTCCACTATTCCCGGTAGCCCATTGCGAAATCTTCAAATTCGCCACTTTTCCGACTTTGAAAACACTGCAAAACAACACAAAATCTTGAAAATAATCGCGGCGAAAAAGAACGCAACCGAAGCCAACATGGCTGCCAAACTCTCACCTATAATTCCCGACATACTCTAATTATTTTTTTGGTATTCTAACTAAGAAAAATCCGGAGGTTGAAAGTTGTAGGATCAAAATTCACTGAATTGCAGACCTTCAAAGGCGAAAATGGTAAGAAAAAACATGTTTTTTGACAAAAAAAAAATGATTATTTTTCATAGTTGTACTGTGTAGCTGTTTATGTATTTTTTCCTGCATCATTATATATATTCAGAAAGGTAATTGATTCAACTTTTCAATAACATTTTTCAAAACACACTTTTACACGCTAAAAAAAATAATAAAAATCAAAAAAGATAGATTATTATTCAAAATTTAGTTTTTTTCAACTTTGTTAATGGAGTACTTTTTTTGTGTGCATTTGTGCGATCTGAAAATTTTGCAGCCTAAAATTTGAACCATGTCCTAACTTGTCTCTAAATTTCAAAGTGCACTTATGTGCACTTTTTGAGTTATGCCATTTTGAATATTTTGATTCATGCAGGAAAATTAATGATTTCGCGTATACGCTTGGTTAAAAGCATATTATTTTACCTGCAGAGGAAGAAATAATGTACCTACTATGCATGTTTTGAAATTGATTTGATATTCATGACTTTGTTGGTACTTAGGTACGTTTATTAAAATTAGAAATTCATTCAAAGAGAGGTGGATTTTAACTCAAGAAGAAGGGGAGAGAGATTGAACGTAAATCAGAAACTTTAACATAGCATAAACCGCCATTCCGTGCATCAAATAGACAGAGCAAGAATATTAAAATTCACCACTTTAATGCATGTGGCCTCAAATATATGAAAAAATCGAAAATTAAACTTTTTTTTGGAAAAATATCAAAATTCATTTGTTTTCATTATACTAAGTACAAACAACACAAAAAAGTCACAAAAAAGCAAAAAAATATTTTTGGCCGCTCGCTTATATGGAAATACCCCATGGTGCTATGGGAGCATGGGTGTTGGAGGCTGTTGCAAAAAGATATTGGGGTTTTAAAAAAATCAATTTTTGACAGTAATTTGCAAAAGCTATGAGAAAAAGTCAAACCGATCCTGGATGTCTATGGCACATTTTGAAGTGCTTCGAAAGACCTTTCGAATGCATCTACGAGAGTTGGAATTGATGAAGTTTTACGGAAATGCGAGCAATTTTAATATTTTGTATGTTTTTTGGACCCAAACTTCAATGCCCGTTTTACCCCACTTCCCTTTGTCGTAGAGGGCTCATGTTTGGCATGAGTTCATCTCATGTATAGACAAACAAACGCTGAAAGTTTCATCCAAATCGGAGCACATCGATACGACCTCTAGAACAAACCGAGCAATATTTACAAATACGAATACAAATATATATTTATTTAATTTAGAATTAGAAAAAAATATAAACATATTTATGACGGCTTGTTCCATCTTTCTATCCTTTAATAAAATTTTTTGTTACTTATTTGCAACACTTCTTCATAATTGTATTTGTTTGCCCATACAAATTCAATTTCAAATTTAATTTCGATTTTCACAATACAGTACACAGAAAAAAATGATGGTAATATTCATCAGGAAATGGTGACAGATTTTGTAGCAAAATAAATGATAAATTTTACCCCATCAGTTTTTGATGAATATACATCAGGTCCACATTTTTACACATTTTTTATGTAATATTACACAAATAAAAGGTAATATTCAACCTACCAAATTTTCAACATTCCAAAATTCAACTTTTTTTTTCTGTGTACAAAACTTTATCAACTACTTACTTTTCCTGTCATTCAAACGACAAAACCTAAAATAACAGGATCTATTATCAACACTCACTTCACACTTCAGCACTGATTTTAGTTTAACTTTCTAGCATTTGTTTGAAAAAAAAAATAATTTAAAGTATTATTTTACATTTTTTTATCATGCCTATGATTTATAGGCTCAAAGGGTTTTCTTCGGAGTTGTAAAAAATAATAAATGAAACAAGTAGCAAAACTTGATTTTTAATCACTCGTCGTGTTTATATAGGACTCGTGCTGAAAAAAAACCTCTTTTATCAACTTTTTTCATAATAATCTTCATTCAATGATTGTAGTGTTCTCATTTATGCAAACCAACAAAGCGTTTTTTCTTTGCTCCAATGAATGCTTTGCCGAAGACACCAAATTGATGAAAAAATCCCTTCTAGAATTCTAATGATAAGTCGTATGAAAAAAAAACGAATGATGCAAATTTGTATGTTTGGTAGTTGATGATTTGGTTGTTGACAAAGTTTTGTCATGACGTAACAGTCGAATTTGCTATAACTTTTCAACTGAATATTTTAGAAAAGTCAAATTTGTAATTACAATTTATTTTACCACCTATTTTTTGGTAACCTTCTAAATTTGAAAAATGTAAAGAATTCTTAGAGCCCTGTTACAATCCATTTCCACATTTCTTTTTTTCATTTAAATAAATTATGAAAGAAAGAAAAAGTGCTCCCGAAAGCACCACAGCTTCCAATCTAATCTCGAGTGCCCGGTGAAAAATCGAACCCCAAGTGCACACACGCAGAGCATCAATTTCCCCGGGTGTCAGTTGAAAAGACAAGAAAACCCACAGAAAAGAGGTGGCTGTCGAATGGACCTCTTCGAGCAGAACTGCGCTGCTGAACAGGACGATGAATAGAAAATATCAAAAATATGAGCACAGGAAAATTAAATCGAGTAACACACGACCACCTCGCTGACTTGCTGACTGAGGGGGAGGGGAAAAAAGAACCGGCAAAAGTCAAACCACCCGAACAGGAAGGTGGGGCAAAGTGGGGTGAAACTCAACGGGGGACCGTTATGAAGGAGGCACTTTCGGTGTCGTCCTCAGCGGGAAATCGAAAGAGTGGTTTGAAAATGGGGAGATTTGGGTGAATTTGGAGACAGATTTTAAAATAATTCTATGATTTTAATAAACCAAAAATTACAACAATTCAAGGGAAGGTTTTTTTTCAAGCTATTTTGCTCGTTTGACCCTTTTACCAACGTTGGAGAGCACTGGTCAGAGCACCGCTGGAACAAACCACCAAACGAAGAAACCCCGACGTTCGCTGCTCGAAAAACCGCCAGTAAATATATTTCCATTTTGGGAATTTCCATATCGGAACACAATATGCAAATTGGCCGAATGAATTGCAGCAGCAGCAGCACCGCGGCGTCGACGTTCTTTTCTCAACGATGCTCAACGAGTTGTGGAACCTCACCTCGTGTGTCTCTTGTTCTGGGGGATGGGGGTTCGGGTTGTGTTGCCACGATTTCCCATGGTCCTTTTTTCGAACTGTCAGAAAGCAACTACAGAAAAACGAAGTAAATTTGAACAAGGCGACGAAATGTACAAACATGAACATTTCAACCAATCGAAAGTATTTTTTTTTTCGTTTTTAGCTACTGTTTTATTCTTCAACTCTGTAATTGGCTACAAATGGAAAAATCATCAGAACAAACGAATGAACGAATCTGCTGGGAAATGTTTGCTGGTGGAAATTTCACTCATCGAATGGTGCTCCATCACTTGGATATGGAATCGTACTGATGATGGTATCTTGTCGCACGAGAATTTTTGGCTTAATTGAGTCAAGTACGTTGATTTGGGCACACAGTACGTCACATACCTTCAAACCCCCTCAGTGCAATGTTATCCCGAGCAGACGAAAATTACTTGCGAATAACACTTTTTGATATTTGAAAATACTAGGCCTATAACATTTTATGATATTTATAACAAGATTTGTTATTCATCGCCATGAATTTGTTGTTATTGGATTGTTATTGTAATGACAGACTAATAACACTTTAAGATAGAATAAACACGTCAACTCGGAACGTCGAAAGCGACACAGGACAAGATAGCAAACGTCCTGTATATTTGAATTCACATTAAAAAGAAAATCGGATAAGTTTTCCGGTGAAAATACTTTCGAGACTGAACAAACAAGTCTGCCAAAAAAGAGCCAAAACCTCTTTTTTCAATTTTTTTTTTAAACCACTGGATTGGACTTAGGACAATGGTCAATATGAAGACTTTTATATAATATTGTCTGGAGCATCGATTCCCACCTTTAGGTTTTGACAATTTTGACGTTTTGAGCACTTTTGCAAAAAAAAAAAAACATTTTTAGTAAATGATTTTTGTATCTTTCAGGGAGAGGTTCTCCATCCTACATTTTTCGTGAATCTTTTTGTAATATTTCAGACTATTTTCACAAAACATTGAACATGGGCTCACCTTTAAATTTTAAATAAAAACCTTAAAAAACTTTTTTTTCTTTCCGAGTATTTTTTTTTCAGAAATCCCATCAAATTTCTTACAAGTTTTTCTTTTACCACTTTTTGATACAATGCAACGGCTTCGGGTTAAAGCACTATTAAAATTTCGCAATACAATAGTAGGTAGTTTATGCTAAAAAGCAAAGCAAAGCAATCCACTTTAACGACCCCGGGTCTTTTGTGGGCTCTGTTGCAAGTTTCTGCTCATTTCTAGGCATCCGAAGGTTATGTGTGGTGAGTCACCCAAAACCTCTTTAACGCAAATGGACCGACGTTTTACTTCCCCATCCGATAGAAAACCAGGAGAATGAGGTGGGAATCGAACCCGTAGTAGTAGTAGTTTATGCAATAAGTTACAAAAAGAAGATTTTTTCAGCACGAGTCACACATTTATCAAGCGAGGTTCACCGAGTTGGATGAATACGACGAGTGCTGAAAAATTGTAAATGTAAATTTTTATATACAACAGTAAAAAAACACGATTAAAAACCATTTCTGAAGATTTTTTTTTATTATATTGCAAAAAAAAAAATGACAAGACATCATATTTTCGATGGACCAACTATGGTTCTCTTGGAACGAGCTGTCAAGTAGGACCATTTCTGTCAAGAAGGGCTGCGAAGTTAATTTTTCAAAATTTATCCAAAAATCAATTTTAAAACCTTTGCAGTCGTACAACGGGTCATTGTACTCAGAAAAAAAATGCTTTATCGTTGTGATCGATAATATCTCAAATTTAAGCTTCATTAAAGGACCCAATTAACCGTTTAAAAAAATGTTGAAAAGTATTACTTTAACTTCCATTTCAGTGCTGAAAAGTAGCACTTTTCAGCATTTTTTTAACACTAAAATATATACACTAAAATGGCTTATATAAGCATAGGATAACATGTCTACAAAGTTTCATTGAAATCGGAGAGGGTCAGGTACAACCGATTCCCTATTTGACATGGAATTGCAATTTTCTGCAACTTTTAAAACTAATAGTTTTCCAGAATCTAGCAATTTTGTTTTAAAAGATTTCTTTTTGTTGAAAACCATCATTAGTTTTTCAATACAAGGGTTAATAAAACTTTGACAGCTGCCCGTTAGTATTCAAAAATCGGTATCCAGAGAAGTGAACTTCCAATCGATTTGCTGTCTTCAGGTTTATACAGCATTTTAAAACAATTTTTACCTTCAAATGTTGAAACCTTGGCTTGTACTTATATTTTTTTTTTCTTCAAAATCCAAAAATAATACTGAAAATGTCCAATATAAGTGTTTCCTCTAACCCTTTCAAATTGCTACCATAAATTTCGAATTCATTTTCGTTGAAAATGCTGAAAATTCAGCAAAAAAAATTTTTTTTTCGCCAACTGTTTCCAAAACTCACGTGTTGAAAAATGAGGGCTTTTTTGATGACATTGAGAAAAAAACATGTTTCGAGAAACTTTTCGATTGCAAATTTGATTTAAAAAAAAGACCGTTGCAAATATTTGGAGGGTGGGTGGGAGGAGCAAAAAAATAAAAAAAGTTTAAAAATTTAATTTACTAGCCATTGTCTTAACATTTGAATGAAAAACGTTACTTAATCCACCTTTAGGTGGTTGGTGCCTTCCTCATATTTATAAAGTCAATACATTCAGTAAAAATAGCAACATTCCCCCTTAACATGTTTAACAAATCAACTTTATTACTCATTTCTTTTTATATGGTTCGCAGACCATCAATATTTCTGGCTCATCGGCAATCTGATAAAAAAAAACCTATCCAACGATAGTTCGCAAGGAAGATTCAGACAATATTTTTATCACAATATCTGAAATCAAACCTCTAAAAAGTGTATAAATAACACTTAAGTGCCAATAACTTTTAATAGGGTTGTCAGATCCTTGATGTTTTAGGCTCATTTGAAAGGTCTTTCGATTATCTAACTAACGATGGGTCGCATGATGGACCCGGACATCATTTTTACTGAAATATCTGAGATCCGGCCTCCAAAAAGTGTATAAATAACACTTAAGTGTCAATAACTTTTGATAGGATTGTCAGATCCTTGATGTTTTGGGCTCATTTGAAAGGTCTTTCGATTATCTAACTAACGATGGGTTGCATGATGGACCCGGACATCATTTTCATTGAAATATCTGAGATCCGGCCTCCAAAAAGTGTATAAATAACACTTAAGTGCTAATAACTTTTGATAGGGTTATCAGATCTTCAATGTTTTGGGCTCATTGGAAAGGTCTTTTTAATACCTTTCTGAAAATGTATAACATGACAGGGTTTCTTACAAAAACCACCCTTTTCACAATCTTCCGGACATACGCCAAAATCGTTTTTTTAGCATAACTTTTGAAGTACTTTACTAAACTTCATAATTTTCAATAGGGACTGATGGGACCCCAAGACGAATCGAATGAGACCAAATCGGTCCAAATCGGTTAAGCCAGTGCTGAGATAATCGAGTGCATATTTTTTGGTGCACAGACCCACATCCCTACACACACACACACACACAGACATTTGCTCAGAATTTGATTCTGAGTCGATAGGTATACGGTGGGTGGGTCTACGAGGTCAAATTAAGAAGTTCATTTTTCGAGTGATTTTATAGCCTTTCCTCAGTAAGGTGAGGAAGGCAAAAAGTGTTTAGAAGAAAATGGAAAAGGACGGAAACTAAGTCAGCCAAAGGGCCATATGAGAAAGCGTACGTGTGTGATCAAGTCTTTTAACCTTCTAGTTTGGCTGTGTACAAGTACTGAGTCGCAACCTCAGTAAGTGTACACAGACAAATCATCCCTGTGTGTCATCCAAATGACTCCAGGACGGTCAAAAGAAATGATCACACACCGCCTAGATACGCTTTCGGCACATAATTTTGATTCTCTCGATACATTCGGTGAGTTTGATTTCACCGAAAACTACCGATAAAAGCCCGTAATATCAACAATTTAAGGTGATTAAAACAAAGTTGGGTAAATAAACAATCAGTCCCAGTACTGAGCAACTTTGAAAAATATTTGCATCGGCCTAACAAGTGAAGTCAAAAAAATAAAAATAAAATATCAAATCACATTTTTTCAATAAAATTTTAGCTTGAAGAAATTTTTTGTCCTTGCTATTTAAGGCCAAAAACAGCGGTTTTTTTTGTCCCAAATCCAAAAAATCTAAAAAAAATAGAAATAGAGATTTTGGGAAATAAAAAGTTTGTAAAAAAATTTAACTTAAAATCGGCAAAATATATATCAATAAGCCTCATCAATAACAACAACTTTGCTGGAAATGCAAAACCGATCAGAAAATCGATCCGCAAAACGGATCAGGAACCGATTTTAAAATGTCATATCTCCGATACCAGATTTTACATCACTCTAAACTCAAGCGCAATACATTGAGGTTGTACAAAATAATCCTAGTGTTATTAGAGAGGAAAAATAATAAAAGAATTGGTAGAGTTTGAAATATTTGCTTCAAAAAAACCAAAATGACGCATTTATTAAATTTTTATCAAAAATCTTTTCCACACGAGAAAGTTTAAAATTATTTTTATTAAATTACAGTGTTAATTTAAGTGTGTAAAATCGCAACTCAAATATTGTTTTTTTTTGGCTTAGGAAAATGCAAAAGAACCTCCATGAATACAAATATAAACAATAGAGGTGGCCACATTCACACATCCACAAACACTAAACTATGCTGCTGCAGGAGACACTTCGTTTCGTTTGGCACTCCGGTCGGTTGTGTGGGGCACACACTTGCCCAAGTGCTCTTTTGTTACTTTTGACACCTACCACTACAGCTGCCGCTACTGGACTGTGTGTTTTCTCCATTTTTCCGTCTTTGCCCTTTTCCGAGCACCGATTCCACTGTCTGATCCCCTTTACGGAAGAGAGGTCATGCCACACTGGGGAAAAAAACACGCAAAATCACATGGAGTTTCGTGTAACATTGCCAAACCATTTCTTGCAGTGTTCGTTCAAATTCGAGTATATCCAAACTCCTGGTCCAGCTGCAGGGCCACATCTTTCCACAGATACCGGTCCAACCTTTCGAACGACTGCCAAGCAGTAAACAGTTGTGGTTTTTCGGTGGTGAAAAACACAGAACTGGAGCAGAAACAAATTTCACCGTCCGAGATCGAAGCGAAACGGTTCACCGGGTTCACTTCAGTTGGTTACAGCACACAATGGTCGAGAAAGCTCCCCCGAGGGAACGGATCGGGCCACGTCAGAACAGTGAAGAGTGTTGCTACTTCAAACTAGGGAAGATGGTTCACTTCTGTTGCTGGAATAACCCTTCTGGGTGACCAGACCAGGAAACGTGTCGGCAGAGGAAGCTTGTGGCGATGCTGTGGAACCATTAGAGTGAAAACTTCGACACCCTGCTGGGATAAGTCCTTGGAAGAGTCATATCAGGTTTAAAATTTGACTTTTTAATAATTGGATTTAAAAGAATTTCACTTTTTAACAGAGCTGAAGTATGCTGCCACACCACCTAGTCTAGCATTCCCGTTCAGGTTGTCAACTCCTTCGAAAACAAGTCCAATTAATCCATTTCCTTCGACCCCACCCCCAGAAGCTTGTTCGTCAGTGTCAATAACAATCCAAATTACACTCAATCAAAAGTCAAAACGAAAAACTTCCAGCCATCTTTTCCAATTGCTTTGTTTAGAGCCGTGAAAAATCATTTCCTATTTTGCACGACTTTTTCCGGAGTTGAGTGTTCTTTCAGCAAAAATGCCTTAATTCCAGAGTCAGGGCTCAAGCGATGACAGTTTCTGGCCAGGAAATTAA